>NW_004955402.1:56679544-56698419 GCF_000276665.1 Chinchilla lanigera | reverse complement strand
CAAACATATTCTGTTCATTCTAAATGTATTTAATTTGATCAGAAAAATATATTGTTAATAATAAATATTTTATATTCTTCTCTTTATTTTAGAAATAAGCATTATGTATAATTTTGCTCCTAAACGCATCTCTTAGGTCAGCACATTTGTATTCTTTTTCCTTTGTTTGTATTTGCTTGCTGGAAAATATTTAAAAATGGATCCTCAGGACAAGAGAAAGTCCTGATACCTGGTGTTTTTAGATTTCTGTTCTGTGAACATGTAAATTTAGTTTACCAAAACCTGAGGTCACATCACAGATGGGGGAGCTTTGCATCCACTCCACACTAGCAGCTGGCTCCAGCCCCTGACTGCCTGTGTCTCCTCTCATAAAGAATTCAGCTCTCATCCTGTGCCCTTCTGACCTGAGTTTGTTTTTTTTATGTCACATTTATTTGCAACAGTATTTTCCATCTTTTGCAATGATTTTGCTTGATTATATGCCTGTTTCCTGTTTCTTTTCTCCAGAGAATGGAAAAGAACATTATGTTATTTTTCATCATTTTATTTCTAGTGTATATTAGTTAGGGTTCTCTAAAGGAAGAGCATCAATAGAAAAAAATATATATAATTATGCAAGGGGATTTATTAGGATTACAGGAATGCCCTGGAGAGTGAGAAGACCCAGTAGTTGTTCAACACAAGAACATGGAAGTCACAGAATAAGAGGGATCAAGGACACAGCACCAATCAGATGTTCAAAGCTCGCTAGTTTGGAAGGTGGAAGAAACTGGATACCTGGAGAGCAAAGGTGACCCCAGCAAAGGCCTCCCTGTTCAGAAGCACTAGAGCTCTTCCAAGTGGGAGCACCTCCTTCTTCTTTGCCTTTTTGTCCCATCTATGTTATAAGCCTATTTGTTGGTGCCATCCACATCCTGGGCAGGTCTTCCCTCTCAGCCTCCTAGCCTGCATGTCACTCATCTGCAGACACCTACAGTTGTGCTTTATTTCATCTAACAATTCAATAGTTGCAATGTTGATGGGGAGAAGAAAAATCAGTTGTATAGGTTGATTATAATTTGATACATAAATGAAATAATTTGGGTACTTAAAACATTTATTTTTAACAGGATTAGTTTAAGGCAAACGTGCAGTGACATTCTGTTCCTTCCTAAAGAGTGGAAGTTGGACAACATGAGGTCATGTTTTACTAAATCAAGGTTTTCTCTTTTGTAACATAATGAAGCACCCTGAAATACCATAAAGAAAGGAGAACAGTGGCTAGGGATGAGAAAGCAAGTGAGGAGTTCCTACAATTTAATACGATTTCAGTGATCACAAAGATTTTTAAAATTTTGTGTCTCCAGTATGGGGTGCTGTGTAGTCTGAAGCATGAGAAACATTGTGTCAATGTTTGTTAAGCTAGTGTTAAGAAAAAGGCATTTAGTGTTATTGCTGCTTTTATTTATGTTTTGAGACAGGGTCTGGCTATGTAGCCCAAGTTGATATTGAACTCACAGTGATCCTCCTGCCTCATCCTCCCTAGTGCTGGGATTATATGCCTGTGAAAGAAATCCTATGTTATTAAAATGATGAAAAAATATATGTTGAAAATAATATTTACTTTAAAAATATTTTAATACAGAAGTTAGATTAATGCCTGTGTGTAACTGCACAAATGAAATATTTAGTTAATTTAATGAAAACATTATATACAAAAATATGTTTTGAGCAGGATGATTTGAATCTCAGGAAAATATAATGCAGCAATGATTAGGAAAATTGTGCTGAACTTTTAAATTGCTGATATCATTTTAAGGGGGTTTATTTAAAAATATGAAAACACAAGGACAACCTGTTTCATTTAAATCATATGAAAATAACGTACCATCATCTTTAGGTGAGTTCATCTCAGTCTATCTCTCTTTGACCTTAGAATTATCCTTCCCATGTTGTTCCTAGTTTGTGTAATACCATCGTTGGAAACTGTGAAAATTTTATTATCATTTCTTTCTCGTTAGTTCTACAAAAACTGAGCATTTTCTTTTTATATTGTTCTAGATATCTTAATAGTGTCCTGTCTCCCATTTAGATGACAATAAAACCTATTTTCATGAAGCTTTTTTATTTGAAACTATTTGCCTAGTTTCCCTTTCTCTAAGCATAGCATATTTTTAAGGTTTTGACTTTGTTTCTCCACACTTTGCTCTTGTATTGCTAACCCAATGTTTATTCACATTACTTTTGAGTCTATACTTTATTCATAATTTTCATATTTATATTAGTCTGATACACCATTTTCTGGATTGCACTCAAGGGTGCATTCATTTCATGGAATTTGTATTTCCCAATGCACAAGAAAAGATATATTTTGTAGATGTGGTATCTGTCTGATTTCATAGTTTCAGCCCCTCTTCCTGTCTCATTCCTCAGTTACTCTCTCTTTCTTTTTCTCTCTTTCTCTGTTTTCCAAAATGTTCTTTTTAGGCTTCTGCATTTGTGAGCAGCTGGAAATAAAATAGAAATCATTTCAATATATTCAAAAATTTGAATTGTCCCTCTTTGGCTTGATTTTAGAAATGCAGTAGATGGTGCCATGGAGGGAACTTATTTTGAAAATCCAGAATTCATTTGCATCCGTATTGTATTGTGTGTCAATGATTTAAGAAGGTCAGCACTTTCACTGACATCATATAATAGACAGAGGTCACTTTTTCTCTGCAGACAAAAATTCTGGGTAATATTTATTCATAAGCCAGACAATCCTCACAGTAAAGTAATTCATTGCTCCAAGTATCTTTGTGGAAAAATTCAAATAGCCAGCTGGTGGTTATGTAGCATTTTATTCTTTAAAATATGCCACAGTCAAGAGATTATAAATCAATGAAAGAGAAGTTTATATTCACTAAAAATATAATGTTATATGTCTTATGCATAGTTACAAGAGAATAACATGACAGAAAAAATAGTATTTTCCTTACTACACGTCAAAATATTTTGAGCTATAAATAAAAATTCCAGACTTTGAATTACTAGGAAAGTCAACTGTCTAAGAAAGTTCAGCACATCTGGTTTCATTAAGTATTATTTTTATATTTCATTTGCCATCTAGTAAGAACTTTCTGTGTCTTCACATTCAGGAGCTTGTTTCATGATTGTTATTTAATATTTAGTGCAAATGTATCAAATCTTTGGTTTACATTATTAAGCTAGATTAAGTGGTACTTCTCATTTTAAAAATGGAAGATACCAGCCATATAGCTCCTGATACAATATTTGTGTCCACCTTCCCTGTGGCTTCTTTTGATGCTATTTCTGCAAATGTTATTTTACCATGTTGAGATCTGGAAAATTTAGGCCTTAAAACAGGGACATAGAATTTTCTAAGTTGTATCTGTTCAAAAAACGGACTTGTTAGAAAGTTTTATTTTTTATTTCTGTTTTTAAATGCAGAACAAAATGTATATTAAAAATAGATCTCAGTAACAATGAAACACCAAAAGTTGGTCATTATAATAGGAAAAAAGGTAAGAGGAGTCTGCTTTACTTTTTCCTGAAAGTATGGAATAGCTGCTGTAGTATGCTGCCAGCTCACACTTTTTTTTCTTTTTGATTACTCCTTGCATGGATTGTTCAAGGACATTTAAAAATCAGATTGGCTTCTGCATTTATTTGGACATACATCTAGATTGTTTCCCATTCTTTTAAAAAAAGTTTTGATTTAGATGATCAAGAATTTTCACATATTTGAAAAATATGGTAGATGGGAATAATAATCTCAAAACC
This sequence comes from Chinchilla lanigera, assembly GCF_000276665.1. NCBI lineage: Eukaryota > Metazoa > Chordata > Mammalia > Rodentia > Chinchillidae > Chinchilla > Chinchilla lanigera. The sequence goes on along the minus strand of NW_004955402.1, from coordinate 56,694,654 downwards.
TATAAAGATCAATGTATCATTTTAGATTAAATGGAGTACATTTGGATGTATAGCTGGCCACATATGCGTTTGTGTGTCTGATTACCTATCCATCTATCTGTTTCTTTGCATGTCAAAATTTCAATGGTTTAGAATGTCATTCAACAGATGAAGTGGCCTAGATTCACCATAGAACTGAATCCAGAGCTGGGGTTCTCCTTGCTACCAGAATCAAAAACCCATTGCCGCGGTCATATATGTACACACATGGCATTCACAGCTAGTGTAACTAACCCACACACATTTATTCAAGAATGTGAAAGGTAACAAGAAGTTATAAGAAAACATTTAATTTTTCAGTGGAAAAATATGAAACATAATCAAACATTCTATGCATTTTAAAGACTCCAAGTTATTTGAGGGGAGCTTCTGATAACATTCTTGTTATTAATATTTATGGAAATGCATCCAAATGTAGAGCAGTTAGTCTGTTAAACCAGAGAGAGTATAATAGATCAAGATCAAAGTAAAGATTATTATGGATAAAAAGTAATTGATAAACTAATGGCACTTTGGTGATTTCTTTTATGACACAATATTTCATTCAATTTTTATTGAAACTTGCTGAAATACCATGCCTAACTTTCCTACAGACAAGTTCTGGAGACAGTTTTTGTGACCAAATATGTGCCACATTGGTAGAGTATGTTCAGCATCATATTTTTTCATTGATGTAATTCTAACAACAGCGAGAGTGACTGGTTGTGCCTGGTTGTGATTTTTATTTATCCTTTATTTCTTTCTCCTTTTGTATTGCTTTTCAAAAGACCTCATATGTTTACCCTGAAAAAATGATATTTTCTATAGTTCTCCTGGCATATAGAATTTTGTATTCCTTTCCAAGTACTGCAGGACAGCAATTAGGAAAATTATAAAATCATGAATGCTCAAAAAAATCAAGTAGTGCTTCAAAATATAATTTGAAGCCATTTTAAAAGCACAATATGTTAAAACTTTCTAAAAATTTTAAAATGCATTATATTGTATGTAGATATTACTCACATCTTAATAACATTTCACACATACACAGAAAAAAGAAATCGGGGAATAGGTTGTAAAATTAGGAAAGGTCTATTTCCATTAATTGTCATGTGCAAAGCTTTTCTCCAAATGGATACTTCAGGACACTTTTTCCTCCCATCCAGAACTGCAGCTGGGTCTAACTGCACAAGTGAGATTATTTAGTTAGTTTACTGAAAACCATAAAACGAAAGAGTCTTAGTAACCTGAAGGAAGATAGTCCTGAATGGGAACAACCAGTCACTCTCTCTGTTAGAATTACATCAGTCAAAAGCATGAGGTTGAACATACTTCTATCAATTTGGTACCTATTTTGGCATAAAAACTGACTACAGAACTTATCCGTAGAAAAGGTATGCATGGTATTTCAGCAAGTTTCAATAAAAACTAAATGAAATAGTGTGCAAAATATAAAGATAAGGGATGGTGAAAGCATTATAATTTATTTATTGAAAGAAGGATACACTAATATGCAATTTAAATACTATCACGTTGTGAATCCCGGAATGAAACTATTCACAATGTTTTGGGAGCTCAAAGCAGAGTTCCAAAGAGCATTAAACACAGTTTAGAATCATTCACAGCTCTGCCCTGGGTAATGGCATGGACTCTCAGAGCTTCGTTAATTTTTGGTCATACTTCTGTATCTCCTTTGATCTCCCTCTTCAGTCCAAGGGTCTTGTGTCCATCTGTCCACTCAACTTTTCCACTGGATACACAAAAGCTTCCAATTCTTTCTCTTTTGCAACTCAATTCCAATACTTTCTCATCAATGGAAATAAATGTGAAAAACGTGAATCTCCTCAGAATAACTTATCTGAACATACGAATGCTTTCTCAGAGTCCTAAGATTGATCACACATCTTCAACACAATTTTGAAGTTTCATATCTTCACATCTTCCAGCCCCGTGTGAACTTGCTACTTCTGCTTAGGTCAAGAACAATAGAGATGCCATATCTTCCTCTCACGGCTCTTTACCTCACAGAGACCATTCAGAAGGGAATCGGGAAAAAATGGTTTGCAGAATCCTGAGAGACCCCAAGGAGTTCACTCCCAACACACCTCATATGAAGCAATTTTCCCTCTTATATTGTCTACTTTCCCAATATAGAATATTTTTACTGTACTTCCTTTTGAAATTTTTTTATATTTATTTTAAAGAGGAAAAAAATAACATTGGAAGCGATACAGAACTGCACTAAACAAGATGATAGAAGTTCAAAATGGTTGTTATATTGCATACTGTTGTGTTCAGATTAGTCGTTCAGATTATTAAATGTAAGAATGCAAAATTGGTAAAAAAAATTTTAAAAGAAAAAAAAGTAAGAAATAACTATTCTTCTCAAAAGACCAGTAGAAATCAACAGTACAATTATCTCAGCTAACCTGTGTACACACATGTATATTTTTCCCTTCCTTCCTTCCTTTCTTCTTTCCTTTCTCCTTTCCCTTGTCCCAGTTCCTTCCCTTTATAAAATCCAAAAGGCACAATAGATACTGTGCTTCCTTCTGACTCTAACATGTCAACCCTATTATTCTTTCTGAGTTAAACTTCCTTCTCTCTCACTTGGCTAACTGCTCTGAAATTCAAAGAAATGAGCAAACCTAAAATCTTTCATTTTAGTTTCAGCTCATTATAAACAAAGAAGTGGTACTTTGCTAATATCAATGTTTCATATAAATACAGTGAAATATATGATATAAATTTGAGTTTATTAAAATGGAAAGATCTTCAAGTGTTCTGTTCAATATAAAGTAATATTTCTACTATAGAAATAGTATAAGAAAAATATATTGTAGTATAACTATTACTACTTTTGTTGACACATGGTTCAAAACCACAGGAATCTTATCAAAAATTTAAAAATAATTATTTTAAATGTGTATATAGGCCTGACTTGAAAAATATAGCAGAGGTGCAGCAATTTTTAAGAGGAATTGTTATCACCAGGGAGCAAAATTATTGTGACAATATTATCTCAATATTCTTGGTAGTTTTCTGATTTATTACTTTCCAGTAGATTTTGTGCCAAAAAAGTCATCTAATTTTACAAACTTTCTGCATTTATGTTCTTAAATTATTGTTCCAGTAGCAAACTAATTTCTGAGGAATCTGTGTATGGCAGAGCTATATGTCAAGATAAATTACTGTCCTGGAATAAGGGTAGCTAATTATTATTTACTGAAATTATCTTAGATACCTTCTTCTTCTGGACATTTTTCAAAATATAAGGCCTAATGTTGCTATTTTTCTCTGGTAAAATGTGAATTTCTATTGTTTTACTGAAAGGAACAGTTAATGTTTAGCTGTCTGATAAATCTTATGTGCCTATATTTGTTTATCTGAGTAACCAGTTTGAAGATATCACCATGCAATACAACAGCCACTGTTAATTTCCTATCACTTTGTCTGAAATTCTGTATTGCTTACATTGTTTTTGTGTTATTTTGTAAATGTATGTGTTTGTTAATGTTTTCATTCTTTTATCTTTAAAATTTACAAAATGTAGCTTAAAGATAAAGCAAAACGGTGAAAACACACTCACTATATTATTATTAATATCTAGGTGTCACAAAAATCAGTGTTTTATGCCAAAATTTTTAATTGAATCATGTATTTAGGAAGTTTCTACTGAAATTTATTTTGGCAGTCTTAAAAGTAGGACCTGTGAGTACAGGTATGAGGGAAAGAGATCCTATGTAAAGGAGGCTGACACAGGGTGTGTTAGCAGCAAACAAACAGTAACAACAACGTTGAACAGATACCCTTACATGTCGTAGATGCTGGTGACATACACTCATGAAGTGGTGTGTGTGCACGTGTGCATTGGGGAGTTGTGTTTGGGGAAGTTCTGGAATAATTTTATTAGAGTACATAAGATTAGAAGAGGATTCCAAAAAGAAGGGCTCTCAGATCATTAAAGCCAAAATAGGAATAAATTTTTGAAGTAAAAGGAAAATCTTTCTAAGATAGAAAGATCTAATTGCTGCAAAATGTAAGAGCTAATCATGCCTGAGGGCTAGCAAGTTGAGAAGCTCTGTATTCTGTAGTTCACGTTTTGGATGGAGGCCAAAGACGACACTGGAAACAAGAGCAGTGTTCAGAAAGAATTTGTCTACCAAGCTAGAGAATTTGCATGGAAAGCACTTAAGAGTCAGATTATCTCTTTCCCTTGTAATATACAATGTTCTGGAAACTGCAGAAAAAGAGTGGCCATAGTATGGGAAATATGATAGAAAACTGTTAAATCATTTCAGATCAAAACACGCTTCTCAGTGTAATCATTTTCACTTTTCACGCTCCCCATTCCCTCTTCCTTTGAATCTCGAGGATTGTGATGAAAGAACTTTGCTTCCCACTGAGGGAAGGGGACCTGTGCCAGAGCCACTGACAAGTTCCAGTTTAGGCAACTGAAGTCATACCCATGGTGTAGTTCAAAGACAGCATATATAATTGATTTTACATTAAATAAAATGAATTTAACATTTCTTTTAAATACATTCTGACCTAAAATCAGCCTTCAGTGCCCTATGCAGTGTTCGACTACACATAAGTATAGGTCTTCATCACAGGACATTGTCATACGACAAACACCAAATGGTCAAAATTACTATCTTTAAGGCCATGGTAAGATGTAACAATGGTACATTAGTGATATCTACTTGGTAATAATCCCAAGATTTAATGTCAATTCTTATGAAAGATAACAAACTTCTTTTGAAACTCCATGGAGTAATAATCATTGCAAAGCATGCATATACTCCATTAATTTTTTTAATTGCTCTCCTTTGTAAAGAACAATTAGCTTGCCAGAAAATTTTACTACCTGAACCTCCACCATGGCTAATGCAAGAAAAATATAAATGAGATCTCTATTGCTAGCATCTTCTTATGTACTGAATGAGAGAATAAATGCCTATAAAATATATTTAAAAGAATACAATATAGATTATAATTAAGTGCTAAAATCTTTGTGAGTCATGTCTATGTTGCAGACTATTTGAAGAAGAGGGCCTTATAATCTGAAATTATGAATAAAGAGTTTATTAGACTTATGGGAAATTTCTGGACCTTGATATGGGAGAAAAAATTAAAACATAAATTATTGTCATTTAGTGAACAATGAACACATACTTGATGTTGTACAAAGTACATATGTGCACGCCATAGTAGGTTCTGTGCTAGGATCATGTGAAGTCTTATTGCTCCCATTTAACAAATGAAGGAAATGAAGCACAGAGAAGCCAAGAGATAGCAGCTCACACAGCTGACAATAGCAGAGCTTGTGCTTGAGTCCAGGCTCCTAAATATTGGCTCTGAAATAAATATTGGCTCTCAGTAAAGCAAAGGGTGAGCTACAGGGGATTGAAGTGGTGTTCAAAGACTAGTTCTTTGAACTACTTTGTGGTAAATAAGGTGGATGAAGAGCACATTTAGAGCCTCTGTTTTTTGAATAGCGCTCAGCGGCAACGTTCATCGGCAGTTTTTAATCACATCTTGTGAAGACGTTCATGAAAGCTGATTTGTAGAACTGTTTCAGAAAGTGGCAGAGAAATGGGATAAATGTGTTCAAAGCCAGGCGGAATATTTTGAGGAGAATTAATGACAATGTGTTTTTTACTATCATACTTTTAAAATTATATAGTCATTATACACTTTGATCACACCTTATAAAATGGAATTTTTAAAAAGATAGCTCATTGACTTGACTAATACAATCTGTGTAAGGGACAAATCCTATATTTCTGCAATTAAAAATATCAAATCTTGTTAATGATTCTCATACAAGTCAAACAATACTTTTATGGAAATCTAGTGCATCATTTATATATGGAAATAGTAAATGAAATCTAGTGCATCATTTATATATGGAAAGATAGTGAGGGTCCCTACCAACCCAACTGAGGAGGCCATGCCTTAACAGCTTTCTAATTGATTAGCTGTGCTCTGTTGGGAATTATTAGCAAGTGGGGCATGGAACTGGTGAAAATGAAGAACTCAGTAAGAAGAGAAATGAGTTCTATGAACAGTGAGTCTGTGATGTCAGTACATGTAGCATGAAAATGTGACAAGTATTGAGGTGTTGGATCAATACAGCTATCCGTGCTGGGATGCAACTGTCTCTGACTAAACACAAACACAGTAAAGAATATACAAACAAAATTGACCGATTATGCATAATTATGAAAATAGGTAATATTAGTCCAGCATTATTGCTGTGAGAGTGTTGCTGTCATTTAAGATAACTGTTGTCAGTAGAGAAACATGTTTTAAAATAGATAGATACTTGTAATCAGGAATTATTCTCAGTAATTTGATAAAATATCTATTATGAAGGAAATTATATCCTAGAATAGTTTAAAAACTATTAGATAAGTAAAATTTCAGTCTGAAATATAATAGTTAAGTCTATTTTTACTATCTTAATTTGGAAAAAGAATAGGTAAAATACATATTAGGAAAAACGTGACAATCGAGGTATTCCATTTGATGATTGTGTGACATTAGATATGAACATTCAAACCTCGGTTTCACATAACTAAATATTGACCTGTTTTTCTACAGGCATTCACAAGTGGGTTTCTAAGCCATAGAGAGTCTGTCAGAGTGGGCATCTAGGTCCAAAGACCAATCTCTTGAAGGGATTACAAAATTTAACACTAACTAATCTAGGGAGAAAAAAAAATGTAACTATATTTTTCTACAAATTATTGCTATATTTTGGATACATAATATAATATCTAAAATATGAGATAATATTTTCATGGTTTCCTGGGCTTATCTCAATGCATATATGATTACAAGTACACTTCCTTTTTATCTTAGAGCTATTAGCTTCAAGCATGAGGTGGAAGGATTTTTCAGCTTCAGTGAGATGCGACTGACATTTTTATTTCTCTTCAGTAATGACAGAAGTTACATGATTGATTCTGAGTGGCAAGGACAAGGACGCATATAAGAAGTTTCTATGCGGCATAAATTTTGATCAATTAAATTCTAAAAATAACATTGCAGGCAAGTGGGTCAATATTCCTCAATATTCAAATCTGGACTTTAGAAAATGATTCCATGTAGAGCCAGTATAGAACCGTGGTAAATTAAGCCTTCTTTGATTTCTTAGAGTCATTCACAGCTGAAGTTAACAGTTAGAGAACATGGCCGGGCATGGTGGCGCACGCCTGTAATCTCAGCACTCGGGAAGCTGAGGCTGGAGGATCTGTACAAGTTCGAGAACAGCCTGGGCTACAAAGTGAGCTCAAGGCCAGCCTGAACTGCATAGCGAGACCCTGTCTCAAAACGAAAGAAAAAAAACACACACACACACACACACACACACACACACACACACAAACAGGAATAGATAACATGTACACCTAAATAGGCCTACTTTTTTTTTTTTTTTTTTTCTACGAACGTCAGCCAAAAGAAAGAATATGGCTCCTGTTTTTCTTCTCTTTTTCTCACACTGATATTCAAGATCCTTTCCCCTATAGCCATGTGGTGATTTCCGCTAACCCCATTTGTTAATTTATCTATTGAGACATGGTTTTGTTCTGTGGACTGTGCTATTTACCGCATTTTGTTTGTGAATATAATTTAATAATTTTCAACGAATTTGCTAATGTACATATTTCCTTTCCTTCTGACAATTCCTGTGTGATAGTAATTAAAATCAGTCATACTACTGATTATTTTTGTTATTTTTCTCTTTTCCTATTCCATTTCCACTCCTGTGGTAAATAGCCCTGAGAAAAATTTTAATTAACTTTCAGATCTTGGTCCAGATTCCACCTGCTGAAGGGAGAGGACAGAAGTCGCAGGACATGAATATTCGGCTTGCCTCTGGCGTGGTGAGAGCCCATGTGCCACATAATCCACTTGTACTGACTGGGTTTTTTTAGACTATTTTTCTGTCAGTTCATTTTTTTTTCAGTTTTTTTTTGTTTTATTAGTAGTATGTTTGCATTCCACAGTTTGTACGTTCTTTGTGGGGAGTTGGTCCATGTACATGAAACAGCTCAGTTCTTTTTTTTAATCCCGTCTTTCTCTCTTCTCCTTCTCACTCCATCTCTTGATCCCATTGTCACTTGAACAAAATGTCCTTATTTCTTATTATCATTAAGATAGTACATCCTACTTAAGAAGTATGTCCCTACTTCTTATTACCTTTTACTTGCTCTGCATTTATATCTCATGTAAGATAGACCATACACTATTTAAACATGTTGTCTGATTTATTTCACTTAGCATACGGTCTCAAGGTGAATCTATTTTCCTGCTGGTGATGCAAGTTTATCCTTCCCTATGTCGAAATAGTACTCCATTGTGCATTCTTTCAAGATACACACGTCCAAAATAGAAACTCATTGTAATAAGTCATTCAAAATACTTTCCTACTAAATGCTCATCTGCATATATAATAAAAATGTTACATTGCTAGTATATATGAAGATCATGGTACATCCTGAAAGGTCGTTAAAATTTACATATATATACATATATATGTATATATACATTTATATATGTATATATATATATTTACTTGAAAAGACATGTAAGTTAAGATCATCAGTTACCTTTCAGGAACTAACCCATGGATTGGCTATTTCATAAAGAGAACAATTTTGCTGGTATTCTTCCATAAGCTGTTACTTTCAAGATGGAGATGTGTCCTGTGGTGTGGTGTATACAGTGTGCACCATGGTGCAGGGGGAAGCATTTTTCTTAATGACATTTAACACTATGGTACTTTCTGAACATATCCATTTGGTATAACTTTAATGTTTATGAACATACTTTTCATGTTTCACCCATCAAAGTTTTTGTGGAGATAGTTATTAAGACAAGGTTTACATAAGCAGTCTGAATAATGTTTATCATCTGACAGTATGAACAATAGTTATGTTATTTCACTATGCCAAGGGGTTCATTTTTAAAATTTCAGAACCTTAAGGTATTTCCTTTATACCTACTATAATTATAAACAGTATAGGTTATATAAATTATCAGTGTAAATTTGTATGCTGATGATTTCAGGACAAAAAGTGTTCCATGCCTTGAATTCTTCCTAGGAAATGCTTGAATTATGCCAGAGTCACAGTTGCTACAATAGTATGACTTCCCGCATACACAATATAGAAGGATACTCTTTTATGGGCCCATAAAAAAGCACAACTAACTACATTATAATTTAAAAGAATGCTAATATAATAAATGACTCATTAAATAATAAATCATATGTTCATATTTTTAAAATTATATTTGCTCATTTAAACTGCTGAAATGTATGTTTGAAAAGCAAGTTTATATCATCATCTCCTCAGCAACAAAAGTTTATCTGGTGATTCCAAACTGAGAATTATGATAATTTTCATGATACTGAATTGTATTATTTTGGTAATCTGAACAATTGGTTTTCAATCTATGTAAAAAGCACACAGGACAGAATTTTATTATTAATAAGAAGTACTTGAAATAGTTGGCAAAAGTTTTCATATAAACTTTCCTGAACATATTGGCAATTATATTAGTTGAATATATTATTTTTTCCTTGTTTTTCAGACATTACTCAAATTAACAGAATTTAGACATCACTTCATAGGGCTTCTACAAAGAGAAAAATGGTATAAAATGCACTTATATCATCTTGTTATGAATCATTTCACAACATCTAGTCCTTTTAGTAGATATACTTTTATAGATATACTTTTCTTTTTCTAAAATATGTGTATGTAAATTGAGTCATATTACTGATTAAGTTTTAAACAAGGAGTCATCATTTACAAGTAGATATGTTTCATTAACAATTTATAGACAAGTTTTCCTTTATATACACTTTACTCATTTCTTACTGGCTTTTTATTCTCTGTATATGATTGTCTGTGATGTGTCTATAGACCTGGAGGCAGTGCAAATATTTTGCAGTGTCAACACATTAATGAAATCTATACACTAAGGACAGCAGAAAAGTGATAGCAGAGGAGTGAGTTATTATTAACATTGAGGAGACAGTTTATTGTCCTTGAAAAATATGTCTCCAGGCTTTCTGTGTAAGAAAGCAGTCAATGTTTATTTAAGATTAAAAGGGTCAAGTTTCTGCTACATGGAGCTAAAGCAGTCAAATATTTCTGGGGGTAAGCAGTTGCCATGGAAGCTCAGGAGTGTGTGTTCAAACAATGGATACTGAAATAGATTTGTTACTTCTTGAGAATATTCTCAACATAGTGCCTCTTTGCCACCACCTGGAGATTATGTCAAACAAACTATATAGGAAAAAATCCAGGCTCTCTTACTGGCAATTAAAAGCTGAGGGATTTCGCAAAGGTTAGGATCTAAGCACAATCAGTTTATATAATTTTGATTGTTCTTATATTGTTATAGAAATTATAAAGAGCAATTAAAGTTTAAAAAGTAGGGGCTGGAGGTGTACATCAGTAGTAGAATATTGCCTAGCATATATGAGTCCTTAGGTTTAGTCCTTAGCACAACAAATGAGCAAAAAATGAACAACTAAAGTAGTAGAAGAAACATCAGTTACCACACTATCCTGGAAGGTAATAAATTTAACTTGAAAAATATTAGTTTCAATATCAATTAGGCATACAAATATTAAACTTACAAATTATATATGAATTAGAAAAAAATTAAAAATAACTTTCCTCATAACAGTACAGAGATAAAGACAAGAAAACTTTAAAAGATACGTTAAAATAAATATAAAATAATGATGTCTAAAACACATTAGATAAGTATTTTATATTTGTATAATCAAGAAAGTGGGGGTAAAAAATGCTATCATAATTAATATAAATGTAAAATTGCTTGAGTTCAATTAAGTAGATAATCTGATGAGATTTTATACAAGATCTGGACGTGATTTTTACCATAATTTAGGATGAAATCACTTATTCCTTTACTGAAAGATATCTGAGGAAAAATGTAAGATGAAGCTAGCTGTGGAGGCACACGCCTGCAACTCCAGCAATCTGGGAGATTGAGGCAGGAAGAGCACAAGCCCAAGGGAAGCCAGGGCCACTTAGTGACTTAACCTGGCACTGTCTCAAAATAAAAAAAGAAAAAATAATATAGAGAATTCAAGAATGGCTCTGGACATAGTTCATTGCCCAGCTCATTGCCCTGGGTTGAATCCCCAGTGTCACAGAAAGAAAAGATGGTTTGCGATAGTAATTTTTGCTTTCATGAACAAAATCCAATCATTAGTTATATAATTCAAATAATACCAAATGTAGAGTACCAAGTTAAATAAATTACTGTTTGCACAAGTGAGTGTGACTACTAATCCTGATATGTCAATTTCATTGGATTAAAACCCAATGAGCAGATTAATGAAGCATGCTTTGGGCTGTGTTTGGGTGGGTCACAGAAGCCTGACCTCGGTTACTATGTATGGCCCCTCACTCACTCCTTTCTTGACTCTTTCACCTGCTTTCCTTCCAAACCTTCACAGATTAAGCACCTTTGCCCTGCCACGCCCTTCCAACATGATTTTTCTGCCTTGGAGTCAGTTGATCATGTGTTGAATCCCCGGATACAATGAGCCACATTAAACATGACAATGTGCTTTAAAAGTTTTTGGAATGCTTTTGGGAGGAGGTTGGAAAAGTTTGGAGATGAGAGCTAAGAAACCCTATAATGCTATAAACAGAGCTTGATACATGACTGTGGTCAGCGCTCAAAAGACAAAAATGCTAAATGGAATGTGGACAGTGAAGGCCAGAGTGAGGAGGCTTCAGTTTTGAATAAGGGATTCATTGGAATTTGGAATAGATGTTATGTGTGTTATGCTCTGGCAGAAAAGTTATTTCCATTTTCTCCATACCCTGAAACTCTGCAGGAGATTAAGATTAAGAGTATTGGACTAATGAATCTGGCAGAAAAAAATTTAATGACAAGCCAATATTTAGACCATAGCATGGTTACTTCCGGTTGCTTTTAGCTAGACACTGTGTATAGTGAAAAATTGAGGCAAAAAAAAGAACCAGAGCAAAAGGATTTGAAAAACTTAAATTTTGACCCAGAATGGACCATGTGTACAGTTAGGCTGAAGGAGATATGGTTGTTAAAGAGATTGATCCCATGAAAAAAAACCCAAATACTTTGTGTAGAACCTATCAGGAAATTTGTTCCTTAATATCCAATTCACGATCTTTAGCCATCCATGTACTCTGAGGCCTCTGCAGGCATGATTTAATATGGCTTGACTACAGCCTCTACTAACAGCAGACTTTGTTATGGGCCATATGATGATGTGTTTACTGGCATATATTATGCAAAAGTTATGGGGTCAGGGAGCCTTCCATTTAGATTTCAGAACAAGGCCTGGAAGGCCAACCGAGGAGCCCATGAAAGGGCAGCGCATGAATCAGGGAATTAAGGAAAGGTGCAGTGGAGACCACAGCAATTTAGAGATACCAGGAACATAGATCTTTTATTTAGTAATGCTGTAGGCTGTGGGCAGAGCGAGTTTAAGTGAAAGGCTTGAGGTGTAGGGCTGACGAAGACCTCTGGTATTCACTTCTCATCTCTCTATTCTCTGAAGTCCAAATATGGAGTGAAAAGACATACTTTCCTGCCTGAGTTCTTGTTTTATTTTTCAGATTGTTTCCCCCTGCCATTCCTCCTTTATGGAATGTGAATATTTAACCTGTTCAACTGTACCTTGATATGATTTGTATTAGAGTTTTTATTTTCAATTGAGTTTCACAGGAAAGAGATTTTCTTGAGTTTCAGGAGCGTTTTATTTTTTTTTTATTTTGGTTTTTCTCCTGTACCGGGAACCGAACTCACGACCTTGCGCTTGCCAGGCAGGCGCTTTGCCGCTGAGCTAAATCCCCAGCCCCTTCAGGAGCGTTTTAAAAGTAGACTTTTGAAAAATACTGGAATTACTGAGACTATGAAAAGATGCTGATTACTCTTCCAGGTGTACATGGGGTAAGTGCATTGTTGGGCACAATTACAAATCCTTATTTGGGTAATAAGTGTGGATAAGAAGACTTGTATTGGTATGAAGTTGACAAGGTTTGAATTTTGACCACGAATCTTCATATGTCAACTTCACTGGATTAAGAAAAACCAAGCCGATTACAAAAGCACACTCCTGAGTGTATCTGGGTAAGTCATGGGGCATAGATGGACTTGGGTGCAATATGTGGTTTCTTGCTTACTCCTCTCTGGCATAGTTCTCTGTCTTTGCTTCCCTCCCTTCATAAAGTAAGTAGCTGTCCTCTGCATGTGTTTCCACCATGATGTCCTAGACTTCAATCCTGTCCATTATGGACTGAAACCATGAAGAAATTAAATTTCTGTTTCTTTAATCATATTAAATATTGTGTCTCAGTGGTGAGAGAGATAACAAGTACAGTGAGACTTTTAAACATCAAAAAGAAATAACAATACCTAAAGACACTGGAGGCAAATAGAAAACACCTATATTTAAAGAACAAATTCTATTCAAACATATAAACTGATTTTCAATTGCAACAATACTAGTCAGAAGATAATAGAATAACATTATCAGTGTGCTCAGCAAAGATCTACAATGTATTTCATGAAAGAAGATACAGAAATTTTAGTGAAATGAAAACTGACAAGTTATTACTGACAGCTTCATGACAATGACATATAATGTAGTTACTTCAGATGAATGAACGTAACTTACATGAAAGATTGCCATTCAGTTAGGAATGGTGAGCAAAAACAACAATAAATACAAGCTGACTAAAAACAAACCCCAAAATATAAGCATATAAAAATAAAATCTAATTATTATCAATTCAAAATCACAATTTAGAAGAGGATATATTTAATGGCACAATTTTCTGTATTAAAAGTTTGCTATTAGATCAAACAGTAAATAATAATCCATATTGTAGTTCTTTCAAAAATGAATTTTCTAAATTAGTCTATGAAGATTCAGGTTTGAATTGACATTTAGTTTCTATCTTTGCAACAAAAATCATCTGACCTGGATTTGGAAGATTCTAACCTAGTTCAGAAAAGATCATAGTGACATAGTTAGCAAGCAGATGTTTGCTTAAAAACCTCAATAAAATTAAAACACCTGCTGAACATGGTGCCTCATCTCTAGCACTCTGGGAGGCCACGGATCACTGTTGCAAGGTGGCATCCTATCTGGGCAAATTAGTGATAGGGAAACGCTGCCTCAAAATTTATAATAAATTAAATTTAATTTAAAAGGGACTGGGATGCAGTTCAATGCAAATCATTAGGTTCAATCCCCAGTATCCATGAATAAAAGATAAATAAATAATAAATAATGGGAGAGATGGTAGGTATTGTGCATCTTTCTTCAACCATTTTAAGGTATGCTTTTAATGCTGAGCTCCTCTTCTTTCCAAACTGTCACACTTACTGGTGTTCTGGGTGGGACTCCATGGTCTGTCTGATTAGATGTACCACTTAAGTTTTTGACACATTCTAAGCTACTCTCAAAAATAACTGACATGGAAAGATTTTATATGAGGGTTGGATTTGGTTGTGGTTTTACCATAATTTTAATTAGAGAACTTAATTAATTATTGAGAAATATAGTAGGCAAAACAAAGTGTTTTATGTTTGTAGCATTCTTATTTGCTGTTTTATTAGATCACAGTCGATGATTTGCTGTGCAACTATGCAAAACATAAATTCCCTTTACTCATTTTATTAATATAATCTATTAATAGTTTCATAGTATTTCTTACTTTTATTGGTACATATTTGCAGCACATAATGATTATATTCACTATAGGGAATTGGTACAAGCATATAAAATATTTCAATTTTTTTTTCTCTTCCCTTCACCCTCTTTAACTTTTTCCAGCAGCAATTTATAATTTTATAAGACCTTATAAAGTTGATTATTATATATACAGATTAAAAATAAGATTAATAAATAGGCCAAAGAATGTCCATCCACTGAGGATTGGATGAGAAAATTATGGTACTTTTATATAATGGAATATTACTCAGCTGTAAAGAAAGATAAACTCGAGGCCTTTATATTTAAATGGTCACAACTAGAGACC
>NW_004955402.1:56672667-56673499 GCF_000276665.1 Chinchilla lanigera | reverse complement strand
CATTGTTTTTCTTTGTCTCATGTTGCAGTTGTTGAATTATTATTTCCTGGTTCCTTGTTGTTTTTAAGAGATCCCTTGTTTCATATTCATTAGTGGCAGTGCTGTGTTCAAGGTCTGAAAGTCTATCTTTAGCTTCATTCAGGTGGTTTTGCAAGATTTCAATGGAATTTTTAATGTCCTGGATATTTGCTTACATCTGTTTTATACCTTCTAGTTCTTTTCTATATTATTCCCTGAAGGTTTTCACGTGTTGTCTATGCTTTTCTATTTTCTTGTCTATGTCATCTTTGGATACACTGGATATTTCTTTCATTATTGTTGTCATTTCTTTTCTTACCTGAGACATTATTTCTGATCTGATGTCTTCTATGGCCTGATGGAATTGTTTCTTTACTTCAGTTGCTATCATTTCAGAAGTTTCAGGTGTATGACTTCCATGCTGTTCTGTGTTGATGCATCCTGGACCTGTTTGGGGTGGTGTGGAGGTCTGGGATTGCATTTTGCTCCTTCATTTTGTCCTTTTTGAAGATCCAGAGGCTTCCTGGAGTGCATTCTCACTCTCTTGATTGTGTGTGAGTGGCAGGAAGAGAGTCTGCAAATCCACAGTGCTCAATGCAGCCCCTGTGCCAGTGAATGTTGGCAAGGTGGGGTCCCAGATGTTCCTGACATTTGTTGCATTCAGTTGCCTCCCAGGTGTGTGTGGGAAGGGCAGGGGAAGCTTTCCAGAGTTCCTGAGACTATCGGGGGTTCGGCCCAGCTTCCCACAAGGCGGGGGGATGCAGATCGTATTCACCAAAGCTTCAGACATTGCCCAGGACAGAGCCTGCTTCCC
>NW_004955402.1:56650665-56672542 GCF_000276665.1 Chinchilla lanigera | reverse complement strand
ACACTAGTGGGGGAGGCACCAGTGTGGCTCACTGGGCTTCCTAAAGATGTCCGAGATTCAGCCTCACTGCTGTCTGGGTTTCTGCCTGGTCCCAAGCTCGTGTGTGGGGCTGGCCGCAGGTCGCTCAAATTCCCAAAGCCGTCCCAGGAGCAACTCATTTCCCTGGTTGATTTCTTGATGGTAGCCATTCTTTCAGAGAGATATGGAATCTCAATTTTGCTTTAATTTGCTTTTTTTGAATGGCCAGCAGAATTGAACAATTTTTCGTGTATCTATTGGCCATTTTTATTTCTTTACCTAGTGTCTACTCATTTTACATGCCCATTCTTAAAATGGGCCTTTAAATTTTTCAGGTCTAATTTTTCTTAGTACTTTACATATTCTAGATATTAGTCCTTTGTGTGAGGCATAGCTAGCAATTTTTGTTTTCCGATTATGTAGGTTGTCTCTTCACTCTGTTGGTAGTTTCCTTTGCTCTTCAGATTCTTTTCAATTTGATATAGTCTCAGCTGTTGATTCTTGGAATTCTTTCTTATACAACAGAGGTTTTATTTAAAAGTTTCCATCTACATCTATGTCTTCAAGAATTATGCTTACTTTGTCTTCCAGCAGGTTAAGCGTTTCTGTTGTAATGTTTAGATCTTTATTTCATTTTGATTTTAGCTTAGTACATGGTGAGAAATATGGTTAGGTTCAACCTTTGGTGTGTGAATAGCCAGGTTTGCCAGTAACATTTGTTAAAGAGGCTACCCTCCCAGTGAAGAGATTTAACCCCTTTGTCAAAGATAACATGGCTTAGTGTTCTTTGAATTGTTTTTGTATCTTTTACTCTGTTCAATCAATACATGAGTCTTTTTTCTTTTTTTGTCTTTTTTCTTTTTGTCTGTTTCTTCGTTTCTTGCCAATACCATGCTTTTAATCACTGTAGCTTTGTAGTATAACTTGAAGTCTGGAATTATGATGCCTCCTACCTTGCCCTTGTCACCTGGAATTGCTTCAGTTATTCTAGGTATCTTCTGGTTTCATATGAAATTTAGACTTGCTTTCTCCCATTCTATATAGAGTGTTATTTTTTTTTATTAAGATTGTATTAAATTTTTTAAGAGTTTTGTAAGTATGGTCATTTTGAGTATTTTTGTTCTGTTTATCCAAGAGTAGGGTATTTCTTCCTTGTTACTGAAAACCTCCTCAAAATTCTTTATCAGAGTGCTGTAGTTTTTACTACAGAATTCTTTCATTTCTTTGATTAGGCTGATGCCTATATATTGTTATTTTGGTTTTTTGGTTGTACTTTATTGTTTCATTTATAATGATACAAGGGGAAATTATTATAAAGCAATTTTAAGACAGAAAGTGTTTATTAAGGCCTATTTCAAGACCTTTCAATGACTTTGGATGCTTCCCTTTAAAATATACACATATTTTATATACTCATAACTTGTAAGCCATAGTATTTTGAAACTTTTTTGTGTTTTGCAATATTTGGAGTTGGACCTAGGGCTTTTAATATATAGGGTTTTAATATGTAGGCTGGCACTACACCACAGGGCTATGTTCCCTTCCCATTTTAAACTTTATAACAACTTATCTTATTGACAGTTTTAATGAGTGCCTACTCGTTAGTTTTACCAGCAGTTATGCCCTTTTATTTGGGGGTGTATTAATTATCGTTTTAAAATTTTATTTTTACATGTTTGCAGATCAAGCAGTTTACTGTGATGTGGTTCTATGCACATACTAAAGCTAGTTTCTTTTTATCGCCTTCCCTTTTTCTCATCCTCCCTCCTTCTTCCTATAGTTCCTCCATCCCATGTTTCCATTCTTGTTGATATTGTTAGTTTTAACTCAAGTGATGGCCTATAATGTTTGCATTAATTGGGGTTGTGAGGTTCCTGTACATGGCTTACCTTTATTCTACTCATTTCCCCTTCCCCTCCTCGTCACCTCTCACCCTTGTTCCCTCGGACCACTTCCCTATGGAAAGATATCCATCCCCTGTTCCTTTCTACTTATCCTTTAGTATTCTATTGATTTGTACTTTGCTTCACTCATAAGAGAGATATCGTATGATATTTAAGCTTTTTGAAAGATATTCATTCTTTAATTTCCTTCTAAGTGAATATAGTTCTTGCAATATTAGCTGGATCAATAAAAAAGAGAGAGAAATAAAGGGGAATGGATAGGGAAAGAAGAAATTAAATTATCAATGTTTGTTTATGACACGATTCTCTATGTAGAATACCCCAAAAACTCAAACAAAAGATTCCTAGAACTAATGTTTTTGGTAGTATAGCGTGGTACAAAGTCAGCATTCAAAAATCAGTAGCATTCCCCTACACCAATAACAACCATATATCATTTGAAAATTGAAATCAAATTTATTTTGAACTGATACATGAAAGTTATACATATTTATGGGACACTGCATTATAATGTTTTGATATTAGTACACATTGTGTAATATTTAAAACACTAAATACATCTCTCTTCTCAAACTTTTTTTCTTTTTGATAGGATCTCTCTATGCAGTTCAGGCTGCTCTTGAGCTCACTTTGTAGTCCCGGCTGGCCTCCAACTCTCAATAATCCTCCTGCCTCAGCCTCCCAAGCGCTGGGATTACAGGTGTGCACCATCATGCACTGCTTCTCAAACTTTTATAGTTTTTGTTTGTTTGTTTGTTTGTGGTGATAACTTTTGAAATCCTTCTTTTAGTTTTTTAAACTATGAAGCACATATTGGTTATTTATAACCTTAGTATGACAGGACTTACTCCTGTCTGTGACAGTACTCAGTGGTCACTGTCTCCCCATCTCTTCCTTATCATGTTCTCCCTATGTTTGGTAACCACCATTCCACTTTCAACTTCCTTGAGAACAACTAGTTTATGTTCTCTATATGACTGACAAAATATGGCATGTTGTGGTTACCTTGCTCTAGTTGCTGATACAAAATACCTGACACTCAAGGTTAAAGGAGGAAAGGTTTCTTTAGCTCACAGTTTGTGGACATTCCAGTCCATCATCAGATGGCTCTAAAGCAAGGTGCTATGGCTGAAGGGCAACAGTTCAAGGTCACAGAAGACAGTAAAAGGGGAGAACAAGCCTCTTTTCCTTCCTTATGTGGTAAGCAGGATACACCTCCTAGGGCAGATGTCTAACTCACACCATCTCAGTGCCCTCCTCTTGCACAGGATGGGGATGTTTACAAAGTGAGGACTCTGGTCCCCTTCTGAGTTAAACTTCTAAATTTCTCAAATTGACACAATGCATCAACTATTGCATGGCATTTGTCTTTTTGTGTCTGGTTTATTTCACTTAATACAATATGTTAAAAATTAAATTATATAATGAGAATTCCTGGGCATACAAAATATCCTATCTGATTAAATTAGATACCACTCTTTCTCTATTGTAATGTAAATTACATTTTTATTCCCCTCAAAACCTCATCACCATGAATAGCAATAAAAATTGACAACCTAGTGTTATGGAGCAAAGTGTTCCAACAGTTTCCTAGAGATGAGTAAGCATATAAGGGTCACATGCATTATTTTTCCTTCCTTGCCAAAAATATTAGCTTGAATTTAACTTTTTACACATCACATTTTTATAGTTTTTGGCATTCATTCCATAAAAAGAGTCATTTTTAAATTTATTAACAACAGATTTGGTTAACCTTATAAAGCTGAAAGACTCAGGAGTAATACTGCTTACAAAAATGATAAAGAAATGTACAGTATGTTATTGAATTAATCAGGTGATTACATTAAGTGCAGTTCTTCTGTTTGCATTTAATCAAGATTCTAAACATAACCTTGATGTTAATTATTTGTTAATAGTCATTCTGACATTTTTGGTCTGCATTTGCTCCATTAGCCCATGTTGGAATAAACTCAGAAAGTATTGTCATTCTCACCATTTTAAAAGGTATGTGTACAATTTCCTCATTTCACTAAAAATAATACTCTTATTTTACATACAAAATCACTTCATGTATGTTTTCAAAGAACTTGATAAGAAAAATTAATGAAATCACCACAAAGTCTATGTGTGTTCATTCAAGACATAAATGTATTATACTAATTAATTGTCTATATTTTGATACTCCATAACTTTTACTCCTGCTTAGAACATATAGAATATAAGAACAAGATTGTATCTTACTTTATTTCTGTTTTATTAGAGTGATGACACATGGCAGGTACTCAAAATATTCCCTGAATTAAATAATGAATAATTTGATGCACTAGGATGTCTTTTATTTGGAGAGGAGAATGTGCAAGAGATTATTTAGCCAGCGGCACCTGCTTCAAGGCAACACAAAGATCAGACAACAAACCATGACAGTGATAGGGAAAATGAAGTGATAAAAAAAGAGTCATCAATGGCTCTGGGGATTTAGCTCAGCGGCAAAAGCGCCTGCCTGGCAAGTGCAAGGTCGTGAGTTCAGTTCCCGGTACCAGAGAAAAACCAAAACCAAAACCAAAAACAAAAACAAAAAAAGAGTCATCAATGTAATTGTTGTACATCAATTGTCATTGCAATCATTTTTCATTATATGTATTGACTACAAATCACTAAGTCACTGAGAAGCCACTTTATTGAAGAAATTCTGCTATGCCTTCCAAAATATTCTAGGTTTTAAAATGTTAATTATTCAGGGAATCTGTTTCAGTTTTTGATGAGCTTTAAAGTCATTACTGTAAATAATAGTATAGTTTTAGTGACTACATTGCCACTTTGGAAATCTTCATGCTAGTTAGTAAGATATATTTTATTCAGTAAAGTTTGACTAGGCTGTTTCATTAGCCCACATGTGGAATTAAGCATGCTTATTGGCTCCACTATCTTCTTCCCTGCTCAGAACAAACACCAACTGGGTGTTGATTAAATCTACTGTGAATTGCACAAATTCTACTGGCACATCCCTGCCTTGGTGGTTTTGCTAAAGGAGTAAACAACACTATTTTTTCAAGAGCAAAATTGGAAGATACAAAAGTAGAAGTGGACCTTGATCAGTGACTAAAGCCTAGAACTTGTGTATTTTTGAAAAATGAATTTTATAGAAATCAACAAATTATGAAGCCATTTGAGGAAATCTTAAAGCTGTTAAGAATTTCAAAGTACTGAAGTTAGACACTGATGGAGATTGCATTCTGGGGCTAAAGTGAATGTGTGGCTTTAAAAAGAACAGGGAGTTTTGTGCAGTTTTTGAGAAAGAGCTAATTTAAGTCCCTACTAGGCTCAAGTCTTAATAGACAACTAATATACTCAGCTGTTTTTCTTTGTAGAATCCAGTCATGGAATATAACACATTCTATCCATACTTCCTCCTTCGGAAGTTTTGCTGTTATTTTATTGACTCTGCTCAACTGTTCCACTCAGCTCTGTGTTTACCCTTGATTTTCTATGTAATTTAAAAATAGAAAACTTATCTAAGATAAATTGAATATGGCACATAGTCGGTCTGACTCATCTCTTTCTTTGTTATGATTTTCTGAATCATAGGTGAATTTAACAACCTTCAAATTTCTAGTTAACATTGTAGAGAGTTGGTTTAGCTTTCAGCAGTGGTAAAGTTGTCAGAGGGACTTTTGTAAGTATTTTACTATTTTCAGAAGCAGTTACTGGTTGTCCTTTTCCCCAACAGAAATCTAGACAAGTATTATTACAAATAGTAAGTATATTTCTTAGCTTGGTGATGGGGAAGACCATATGAAGTAATGCTTGTATCACAAAAAAGGAGAATTTTCACTATTGGATACGAATGGAATCAACACCAATAGTTATATTTTAATATCTTTGAACATATGAAACTACTCAGTGGAAGTGAGTATTAAAGGATTTCCTTGGTCCTTTATTAAGTTTAGCATTCAAGTTCTATCCTATTTCCTTACTTATGGCTGACTTTAAAAACTATGTACATATTTCACCTTTTAAATGTTTTTCCCTCATCAGATTTTTTAAAAAATTATCGCACTTGTTTTTGATAGACATGAAGATCCAACACAACTCATATTTATATTTAAACTCTTGATAGGATTTGTGGCTATTTTAAATTTAGATAAGTAGGTATTAACTACTGAACTATCATGTACAAAAATAAATATACTAAAAATGCATGCCACAATTGAAGTTTCATGCTGGGCGTTGAAGACACAGATTATGGGAAATTGTCATAGATATGTGTACTCATTGGGTAGAAGAAAACAGAAGCAGAGGAATTCACACAGTAACCACACATGTCTCCTGCCCACTTATAGAGCCAGTCTGGAGATAAGTTGAACAGGCAGGGAGCCAGTATTCTATATATGGGGACAGTTCTGAAACCTTTGTTCTATATGAAGTCAGAGAGAATATAGTTAAGAGAAATTAAAAAATGTGTCACGGAAAAGTGTTTTAACTGCACTAGGTCCTGCACATTCAGCAACAAAATGAATGAAGAAATACAAACTGACTAAAGCAACATCATGAACGAAGTCTTAAATTAGGGAAGCTCCTTGCACACTCCGGGACAGAGAGTGGTTTGTTCTCATTGGTACAATCTACACTGAATACAGTGGTGCAACAGAAGAGTGGTTGGGTTTATATCCTGGATTCAATTATTCCAGGTAATAGAACAGACTTCATTCTGTGGGTAATGAGAGTTCTGTACAGGTTTGGAGCTGGGGTGTTGTTAATATTGTAGTACTGGCAGAAGAGTTGTACCATGTAGGACAAAATAATGTGGTTAAAAAATGAAGCATGAGAATGAGAGTAGTGATTCTAGAACAAAGTATCACTGCCTTTTTGTGAATCAACAGGATTGGGGAACTAGTCAAGTGCAAATGGCAAATTAAAAAGCATAAAATGACTAAAAATTTTGGCCTTACATAAATCTAACAACTTGATATACTTTTTTTTGTGTGTGTGTGGGTTTTTCTCCGGTACCGGGAACCAAACTCATGACCTTGCACTTGCCAGGCAGGCGCTTTGCCGCTGAGCTAAATCCCCTGTCCCCAACTTGATATACTTCTATAAAGGGTTGGGTGTTATAGCTCAGTGGCAGAATGCTTGCTTCACATACATGAGGGACTTGCTAATGATGATTTGTGGTGTTTTGAGATTCTAAAAGGAAGTTTTTTTCATGTATAGATTATGATGAATATTCATCTGGAAATTTAGGAGTAGAGAAAAGAACCCCAGAACTACTGTTTGCGGAGTGTATTTGTCTAATATTAACCCACACTACTGTTGGTTCTCATGTCAATTCTACATTGCATGATTACTTATTCATGAGGGATAAATTTCCAGTTTCACAGCATTCTGTAAAAAAACGAAAGCATGTAAGTGGTGTGTGGAACTCTATTGCCAGACTTGGGTTCTATCAGGGGATGGGCATCTGCTTGGTGTCTTTGGCATGAGTTTGAGATAAACAAGAAACATTTCATCTTGGATGAAAGTCTATTTTCCCCTTACCACCACATAAACCCCTGCATTGGTCTCCTCATTGCTGGGAGGAATTACCCAACACCACCATGTAAAGGAAGAGAATTGTCTAGTGCTTTAAGAGTGTTCAAGCCGGTGTCTGCTGGCCCCAAGGTAGAAACATCATGATGAAAAGGCATAGCTGAGGAAATTTGCCTAGTTCGTGATGACCAGGAAGAAGAGTAAGGGAGCTGGCCTTAGAGGAAGGGGCCAGGGACCCAGACTACAAGGCTACACCTCTGTGATCCACCCTCACACACCCAGAAGTGTGCTTGCCTAAGCTCCTGGGTAGCTCCAAGCCAATCAAGTTGCCGTGCCACCTTAACACTCACAGTGCTCTCACTCTGACCCAACTCCCCAGTCTGGCAGCTTCTCCTGGCAGTGCTTGTGTCAGTGTGACTTCAATAAATTCCACTCTGTGTAAGTCAGCCTGCCTTTCTTCAGCCTCTAGAGATCTCAAGGTTAGTTCTTTGACACTGCATTTTCCCAGTGCAACATACAAACAGATCAGTTGAAGAATGTGTTCTCAGTACGGGCAACCTAAATGACAGAAGGAGTCATTTTAAGGAATTAATGATGCAGGTAACTGGGGGTAAAAGAGAATGCTCACAGAAAGTAATCATGAAAAAAGGCAGAATGAGACAGCAAGGAAAAACAAAACAAAAAAAAACCCCTAAACTTTTGAAATTAGTATCATCACATCTTTGAATTTTAGGCACAGCATTTCTAGAAATGTAATAGTGAAGAAGATTTGGACCAGATATGGGTCATGCGACCTGGTGTGCTTTTGCTGATGTGTAGGATAAAGAATGCACATGAGAGGCTCTGATCAAGCACCACGAAGGAGTTATAAACAGTGAGGCAATCTTTAAAGTGACCTTCCTAAATGCAATGAGTCTAAGCAAGGCCCAACATCATAGGGTCATGTGTAAAGGCCAGTGGAGGTGTTGCACCTGTTCACCAGCAAGAGAAGGGAGTTCTTAACAACCACAGGGCGTTAGAAGAGAAGTCCAGGAAGAAAGGAGTTGGAGAAAGTTTGCGAAAGTAAGTTCCGAAGAGTCTGGGGAGTCATTCGCTATGGGTCATGAAGAACCTGAGGGAACGAAAGAATGTCACTCAGGGCCTCCAATTGTACTCATCAGTGTAGCTGAGTTTGATCTTTTACGGATGAATCTAAACACATTTCAAGGAGTGGTGCAGCGATACACACAGGTGAAGGCGTGCACAGAGAACTGCAGATCGTGGAGACTGTAGGGGAAAGGAAGCAGGAGGCAGAGACACAGCCTGTGATTGCTCAGGAGAAGTCTGGGCAGGCATCAAAGGGCTATTGAGCTACCACAATTGAACATCACTGAAGGAGTGAGATAATCAGTTGCAGAATTGTTGTAAGATAGAATAAGGGAAAGACAGACACTCACCAGGCTGGATGGGCACTGCAGTGTGTTCGCTGGTATCTTCCTCTTAATATGAGATTGTCCACTGTCAACAGTAGAGTGACTTGCCGCTGAATAGGAAGCCTTAAACAGCTGAATATGAAATGATTATTGAAATACTATAGTAATCCCTTTACAAATAACAACACAAGACCGGTATATCTTAATTGTTAATTTATTAAACACAGAATGGAACTTAAGTGAAGCATTTTGGGAAATGTTATAATAAGAGCTGACAAATTTACACGATGGAGATAAGAAATACCTTGGTAAATGCTTGGGGGACAGAATGTTAACGAGACCTGAAAGGAATACGATCCCAAAACAGAGACTACATCAAAGATGCTGTCATTGAAGGAGACAGACACATAAGGAAATGACTGCGGAAACTCAGTCAAGTGTGGAAGTTTCAGACTGACCGATATAGATTCACCCCAAGTATGCCCAGTTCTAGGAGGGGTGGATTTGCCATTGTGACAGTTCACCCAATTACATGATTTGTCGAGGCATCACATAGGCAAATTTCCTGTCCCAATGTCACTTAAAAGTAGAATAACAATGATTTTATTACTGACGCTGCAGTAACAACATATTGAATTAAACATTTAAAATAATATATTATAAGCACTATAAGAATACATCAAAATTTGATTATATAAACATCCATTAAAAAGTAAAATTATTTGCTCCTGGGTAGAATTCAGGTCCTTGAATAATCTACCTCTTGAAAATTTAACATGTCATTGCAACAATTCTGTTGTTGTAGGGCTTGTTGCTTGCCCTCTGACATTGATTTAACTGATGGTTTCCTGGTGTTGTCCAGGTAAATAATTTCAACATGTATGCAATGAGTAGATCTATAAGAGAGTCAATATATCTGCCATATGTAAACCAATTCTCTTTTGATTGGGAATTGAAGCTGCAGATTTAGTTGACTTTCCAAACACAAGTAAGGGAAACAAAACTTGAATCTTATCCAAACACAGGACAGAATTAAACATAATTCACAGGTTGATATGTTTCCAGAGTGACACAGACAATTTTGGTGCCTGTATACCTGTGAGAACACTTTACTACCCCAAGTTATTGTCAAATAAGTGTTAATGGACCTCCAAAACACTAAGCAATTCATCACTTTTGGGTGTAGGTTTGTCCTGTTAAACATGTTATAAATGGAAGCTGTAGATTTTCAATTTGTTTAGTTAAGGCAATGTATTATATGCCACTGCTAAGGGGACAGATACTTACACTTGCCTAAACAGCAATTGCGTTCTTAAGGAGCAGTGATAAATGTTCTTTCTTTAGGGTGAGAACAGGAAATTGCTCAACTACAAACCATTCTATCTAGTGTCATTAATTAGGTAGAGAATCTCATGATTTAAAGACATTTAGATAGACTTGCAGGAAGTATTGTGATTTGTAAAATAGTGACAATTACCCAAGAAATGTATCCTTTACATTTTATCTATATTTCTAGACATCAACCTCTGATACATTAGGAGCATGAAGAATAAAAATGTTCATCCATCATTTTCAGTAGGAAAAATGTCACCTTAATGAATGGGAAATGTTCTTTTGGAAACAAAAAAAAAAAATTAAGCGGAGTTTTTAATAAGTGCAAAATTTCCAAGAATATTTTGCGTATGAAAAGTAAATTGAAATTTTTTAAAGAGGAAAATTAATTAGTGAAAAGTGAGAAGTTAATAGCTCTTCTATGAAATTAGATGTCTCTTATTGTTGAGTTTCTATGGGGATTTGGCTTTTCATATAGTACATGCTAATTTATCCCTCATGACACAGGAATTCACTCTTGTACTTCTTTAAAGACGTTTGTTTTGAGTAGTTTATGACACCAATTTCAGAGAAATAGAAATTAAAATTATTCGCTAATTCACTTAAAACCCTAGGCCTCAGGTTTCTGGTCTGACAAATGGACAAAGTGAAACTTAGAGGAGTTTTCTTTGTCATAAATATAATTTAGACAAAGTACAAGAGACATAAAAACTTAATTAAAGTTAATTTACTATAATATAATTTATCTGTCTTTATGTCATTTATCAATAATGTCAGGAAAAATTATTGTTATATGTAGTAGGTTTATCAGTCCTTGCCCAGAGGAATCTATAAATAAATTAATAATGAGAGAATTTGAGAACTAATGTGATTTATATAGGATGAATTAGAACATCAATATATGAAACTTTTTAAAAAATATGGTATGGTTATATTTTGTTTAAGAAATGTTAATGTGCTGGAATAGTTTTAGACTAGACTGCAAATAATAGAAAACACAACTTATATATAAATGGCATGGATAAAATACATGTTTATTTCTTCCACACACAGATTTGCAGATTTAGGGGATGTTGAGCTGGTACAGCCCTGAAGAAAGTCGCATTAATCTCTGCACAGATTCCATTCCCAAAGTTAGCTACTGTACATCCAGTTACCACATCTGCATAATAACCAGCAGAAAAGAAGCAAAAAGAACAGAAATGCACATGTCTTCACTAGACATACTACTGATGAAATCTCATTGGCCGGAATTTAGCTGTAATCTTCACTTAAACAGAAGGAAAACTGGTAGATGTTATCTTCCCTTTGGACCCCACAGTCAAGATTCAAATTGGAGTTATATTACCAACTAAGGTGAACACAAAAACATTGGAAGACATGAAACAAGCAGTGTGCATCTGTCAAGAACTTTCTGCCTTGAAGCCAGATGACCATGGGCTGAAACTTCTGAAACCATGAGCCAAAGTAGTTCTTTTATTTTTGGATGTCAAGTGTTTTGTCCCAGGAAGCAAAAGCTGGCCAAGACAGGAAAAGACACTCTTATACCAGGAACAAGTACTTCTTTCTGACTGGGGAGAAAGGTTACAAGCTCTCACAAGAGATGAGTGGAGACTGGTAAACCACCTTAGATAATAGTCCAGATTCCCAATTGCAAAGCTCCTCTCCCACACTATGGCCCCAAAATGGAGGACATCTGCCTATGATCACCATAGCCCCAGAGGACGGAGGCAAGGATAATGGATATAATTATTACTATGAGCCTTAACTACCTGCTTGACCTTTATCCTTCAGTACACATTGAGGATAGTATCCATTCAAATTATTCGTTAATCAGTATTATAATAACCTCTTGTACACACAGTAAAAATAATGTACACTTTCTCGCTTAGTGAATAAAATATGTATCACTAGTTATTTGCATTTACTATCTCTGCTCCACACCTAGTGTTTTTCTTAAAGTGGGTGTGTTTCTATCAGAAAGTGGGTGTGTTTCTCAAGGTCAATGTACTTTGTCAAAGTCTGGAAGCTTGTGAGCAAATAATCAAATCAATCTCCCTAAATAATATTCTTCAAAGGTAGAAGTAAAGGCAGATGCTATATAACAAACCTCTACTTAGAAAAGAGGAAAGCAGAGAGCCGCCCAATAGTCATAATCTCATGCGACAAATGGAAACGTCCTCGTTCTTGGAGCTACACTGTGAACCCATCGAGTTCCTTTGAATTATTTTCCTGGAAGGATCCCCAACATCTCCTAAAGGGGCCTGAGAGAAGCACTCTGGGACCCGTCCACAGCTTAGCATCTCTTGTTTTTACAAAATGCCCTTCACGGCATTTGAAGCTTTCCTTAAAGTTAAAGCACTGACAAAGTTTGGCTTTCTCCTGAAAAATGACATTCTCTGTTACTTGAGCACTGTGTTGATTTCTGCAAATTCTGGGGATTCATACTCAAAATCAGAAATAGATCTACACAAATGGGGCAGATTGGTTTGTGACAAAAGGTACATTAAATGGGAAAGAATTTTGCCTTTCAAGATTGCTACTGAATATTTATATGCAAAGCAAAAGCTAACTAACTCACAAAAAATAACTAAAATCAGAATTTTAAAATTTTAGTTCTTATGGGGATAGGTTTACAATACATGATATTTACATTTGTTTTTGTGAATAGGTACATATGTGTCTATCTTGATCATCTTCTCAGGTGGGCCAACCACACCCAGAACCACACTGATTCAGTGCAGCTGGGTGTTACCAAGTTGACCACCAGTTGTCAGTCCACTGCATTCTCACAAGTTACAGGGCAGAAAGACCTGGCAGAGCTATTCCCAAAGCAACCATTAATGAGAGGCCTTGGTGATGCTCCACCCCTAGTCATGTGATGACAATATCAAAGGAAAGAGGAGGCATTTTGACTGTTGAAAGGGATACCCAGAGAATCAATATCAGTGTACTTGTAAGTACCCTGAAAGTAAGAGGACCCAATGTCAGTCTGGAGTCCATGATGTATTTTTTAATGTGCATATGTTTGAAAAGGGAAGGATATATCAATTTCACTGACTGGGGATTTACATAAAGCTTGAGATAAACTTTATCAAGCTTTCCCAGACAAGATATTTTCTACAGTAAATTCTGTTGAAATAACTAAGACGTGATCACTATCTTTCAAAGAAGCGCCAATGACCATCTAATTTATCAGTCCCACTAGTGTGTTCTAAAGTACCACATACCCATGTAATTCTGTTATTAGTATGCATTTAAAGTACAAAATGATTACATTCATTAGTTGAAGTTGGCCCAGTACATAGCACATATTAATTATCATTTCACCCTAACATTCCCACCTTTCTTCCTCCCATCTGTTTGTCCACTTCACATATGCAAAAGCTCTATTTCCATCGTTTTTTTTTCAGTTATTTTCCCATGCCCTAACCATCCTTTCCTTTCCACTCCCTACATCTATTTTTCCCCTTCTGATTTGTAAAGATCTCCTTACTTCCTTTTATCTATGCTTTATTTTAAACTTTATTCATATTTTGGGTTATCATATAAAAGAAAACAGGCAATATTTAACCTTATGAGTCTGATTGTTTTCACTTAATATTATGGCCTCAAAGTGCCTCGATTTACTTAGGAATGCCTCAAGTTTGTCTTGCTTTATAGCAAAGTAGTACTCCATTGTGAGTAAATACCATATTTCCAATAATCCATCAATCTGTTTATGCATATATTGGCCATTTACAAGATTTAGCTATTATAAATTGTGCTGCTACAAACAGGATGATGTGTACATCACTGTAATATGGTGAGTTTACATCTTTTGGGAAGACACCTCAAAGAAAAATAGCTGGATCAAATGGGATGTCTAATTTTAGTTCTTGAGGACTCTCCATACTAATTTCCATAGTGGCTGTACTAGTTTACATTCCCACCAACGATGTAGAAGGGTTGCTTTGTTCTCTACAGTTTTACCGGCACTTATTATTTGATTTTTTGATGATACCCATTCTTTCTGGACTAGGATAGTATCTCACTATTAACTTGTATTTCTCTAATAGCCAGTGATATTGAACATACTTTCATGCATTTATTGGCTATTTGCCCTTCTTTTTTTCAGAAGTGTCTATTCAGTTTGGCTTACCCATTTTTTGATTGGTTCATTTATGTTGTCAAAGTCTAATTATTTGATTTCTTTACATATTCTAGATCTTAGTTCTATATCTGAGTAATATTTATAGAAAGAACAAATAAATTTTTTCTCTAATTAGATCAGAAATGTAATACTCAATTCTTAAAATTGTCTTAGTAGCAAACTATGTATTTTTACATACAAAACATAAATTACCTTCATATTCAAGTACTAGAAAATGAAATTGATAATTAGTATTTTTTAAAGATGTTTTCCACCATAATTTTAAAAATATGTATATAATAAAAATCAGAATTCTGGTGAACTTTTAAGATAAGGGTTTCATAAATCATCCACAGAAAAATTATGATAAAATATGTGTCTTTGGTACTTTTTTCATTGCTGAGACAAAATACCCAACACTCAAAGGTAAAGGAGAAAAAGCTCACAATTTGTACATGTTTTAAGTCTGTAGTCAACTGGCTCCAAGACAGAGTGGCACAGCAGAGGGGCATTGCACGGGAGAAAGAGTCTGAGGCAAAACAGAGCAGACAGAAGGTAGCCAGCAGTTAAATAGCAAACTGCAAGCAGCAAGCAACCACAGCAGCCCTCTTTCTATCCCTTATATTCTATCCAGGCTATGCTCCCTTAGGGCAGGTACCTCCCATAACCAGGGTGGGTCTTCACATTACCCATGCCTAGAATAGTGTCAAACCATTCAGTGGATCAATTTAGATCACACACCCTTGATCCCAGCATCACACACTGTAGATTCAGCCACCTCTGAAAAGCCCCACTTATGACTGCGTGAGGCTTTGGTGGTACATCTAGATACAAACCATAAGAATGTGTTTTCCTCTTAAATTTTGCAAACAAGGAATATTACAGAATGTGTTTAATTGATTCAGGAATTAAATAGGGTTACTGTACATAAATCAAAACAATTCAGAGAAAAGAAAAACTAAGCCAATGTCATGTGGTAAATCGTTAACAATTATCAGAATTCATATACATTAGCATTAATTCAGAATATTAAATTGGCTTTTAATTGGATGTTTTACAATCACTTGTGTGATATTTACAATCAGTTATGTATAAATAATGATAAGCATTCTTTTGTCTTGAGTTGTTACATTACATATACTATAATCTTTATAAGCTAATATTGATATACTGTATTTATATATACCTAATAGGGATTCAATAAATATTTATCTGTTTATAACAAAAATTTTTTTATTTCATGAGTAAGTGGAAACATGAACATGATCTTTCACACTAGACAAAAATGAAGCCATGCAAACTCTATGATCTGCAGGTGCCATACACACCACTTTCTTCCATGCTGTGGCTGTAGAGGTCTGGCATCAGTCCAAGTCAGCAGTCATGCCTCATTAGCTGTCTCAGCTTTCGTCTCTTAGTGATATGAAGCTTTACTTCATCACTAAGTACGTACTCCGGTGTGTCTTCAAACATTTCTCACTGTCTGTTTTACTCTAGACTTTCCCAAAGTTCTTTGACTTGTGTCACTAAAGTGCTACTTACTCTGACATACGGAAGACTCTGTTTCTTCTCTGAACAAACCAATTTACATGCCTTCCCCTCTCTGGGGATGTGCTGCAGAGATGCCCGTGTGAGGGGGAGGTGTGCCAACTATTGGTACAGACAAAGATTGGAAAGTCCTTTCTACAGTGCCCTAACACTGACCAGGATAAACCCTCTCTAATTAAGACACACCTAGGACAGCATAATTAATGTCCTTACATCTCAGTTTCCTTCTTTTAAAACATTTTTAATTTTATGTAAACTTTAATGTTGTTATAAAAGAAAAATAATACTATTTTCAACAATAATTTGATTAACGTGATAGTATTACTACAACTATTAGTCTTATTGGTATTAATATTTACTACTACATCAACTACATTGGAATGTTTTTAGGTTTAAGGTACTTGAGACTTCAAGATTCAAAGAAAATAGATGCAAAATAAGTAATGAACAATATGAGCAAAGTGAGTGGTTTTGGCGGTAACTAACTCATAAAATTATTCTCCTAACTTAAGAAGAAAAATAATATATGACCTTTATTTATGAAGGATGAGAAGGATTTCATCTGTGAGAATCTGGGATCTCTTAGTGTCTTTTAAACAAACTTAGTTTGTAGAGAGGAAAGCCCTACCAAATCCAATGGATTATTGATTAAGCTGAAAATGTTGATAGAATTCACTTTACCGCTGATGTCAAACATAACCTGGTGCTACCTTTTTGAACAATTGTCCCTCAGGAAATTACGTTGGATGCTTGGAACTTAGGAGTTATTTATAGAGCATTTTCATCATTCTAAAAAAAAAAAAAAACTGATTACATACTGGTACTAATCTCTTTTTTACCTCTGGGAAATTGTAGGAAAATAAAGTGTGTGGAACTGCCATACACTTTTCTGTTTGAGAAGACAAAACTGCCAGCTGCAGGAGCATACTGAAAGTTAGAGGAGAAGAAAGGGAAGGTGGCTTCCTTGCTGGGGTCTTCAGCAGTTGAGTTACCAACTATCTCCTGTGCTTGGATAGTTCTTTATGTAAGCATCCCTGCGGGCCATGGGCCTGTGGAGGAGAGGCAAGATTAAACGAGGCTCTAGGTTAAATGAGGAAACAGCCACAAAGGCCTTTAGAAGGAAAGAAACTGCTACTCCAAATAACGGACAGTGGCCATCTGCCCTTTATCCTTGCTGTTTTTAGCAGTTGCTTCTGCTTGTCGCTCCACTCTTTTATATTATTTTAAAAGTCCTACTTGTACAGAAATAAATCTGAATAGTTTTTAATTGATAGATCTTGGGGGATGGGTAGGAAAGGGCTAAAGACAAGTAATGGTTGAAGAGTAACCTCATTCGTAAAATCTGTGAACTATCTCTGTGCTACCAATTATTTTTAATGCTATATTTCTTAGATATTTTCATGCATGGATTTTCAAATCTAGATCATTGCCTTAGGATGGGGAAAAAGTCTAATCAGAACATGTTCCTCCTTAATATTTTACACTTACCCTTTACAAATTGTTTTGTTACCTGAGGCTTTCAAAGATGTCTCATTACACTTATTGATGGTGACTGAGATTAAGATAATTTATGCAACAGTTATTCTTATTAGGCAGGGTTGACCTTCCTCCTCTGAGTCACAGAACTGAGGATTTATTCATCAGCTAACTCATGGCAGACGGACTGAATGGCTGGGCATTTTCCTTTTGGAGTTAGACTGACCAGTGCTTAAACCCCAGCTGTTCTACTGTTCTTAACCATCCGGGTGGTTGTATCAAAATATCATAAACTAGGGATGGCTTAATAACAACAGCATTTTTTCTTGCAATTGTAGAGGCTGAAAAGCCCAGGAGTGAGGCGCTAGCAGATCCAGTGTCTGGTGAGGGCTGCTTCACTGGCTCTTTCCAGTGGGTGCTCGTATGGCAGGTGCGGGGAGCTCTCTGGAGTCTCTATTATTAGGGCTCAATGTCATCAGTAAGGGCCCTATCCTCAGGATTTAGTTGCCTTCTGAAGACCATAACTCTTAGTACTTGTATACCTAGTGTTACATTGACATCACTTTAACATCTGAAGTTGGGGAGACATAGACATTCATGCTCTGCAACTGCTTAATATTTGCTGTGATCGTGGACAAATTATGCAATGATTCCAAATGCATTCAGTATTCACCTATAAAAATGGTATAGTCACAGAAGTCAGAATCTGCCTTCCAGGATAGGATGAAACAATGTTCATAAAGTACTTAGCTCAGAATATCATGAATAAATTGTGATAAAAATAGCTGGAATATTACTATCCTTTAAAATAAAAGGTTGTGTTATTTTCAGCCTTCACACAATGATAAAATAAACACCGTACATCTTGAGCAGCCCCATCATTTAAGTGACTGTCAGTGCTTCCTTGCATTAGCTCAGCCCATTCACACAGACATGGAAATGCATTGGTGATCTGTTTGCAGTAACATTTGCTCATAAGAAGAGTTATTCAGAAGTAAGAGTATTCACGTTGTTCTAAATAGAAAGCCGGGGCCCTTTGGGTCTTTAACTCATAAACCAATTCACAATCAAACTCTGGGTATTTGCCAAGGTTACTCTAGCTCTGGCAGCTTTCACTCCCATTGAGCTGGGCTAGGTTGTCAATTCCAATCCCAGCAGTCTGCAGTGATGGTTTGTCCTGGCACCTCAATTCTCTGATGTATTTAAAAGAAGTCAGTGATAATAAGGGGTTGTTATTTCTTTCTTCTTATGGTGGGAAGAATGAATGTTTGCAAACTGGTTACATATCATTGTGGCAATAATTCAGTGCATATTTCAGAAATCTGAGTTTTTAAGTTTAACAAAGTCTATCATCTATAAATACTACCTTAGCACTCATATTAATCATATTTTCTTTATTTTACTTTCAACGAAGCCTCTGTCTCAAACAATTCAATAGTTATGGCTATTTTAGATGGTAAGATGTGTTTTAACCAGCAGAAGTACACTGGTGAGTTAGAGGAATGCTGAGGTCATATAATCTGTAAGAAGCAAGATCTATTACTGATTCACAGTGAAGGAGTCAGAGGCTGATGGACAGAAGAAATTCACAAACAGTGTGTTGTTTCTTATAACACTGTTACCACTGTCTTTTGAATCACTCTCAACATCAGAACATGTCGTACCAGCTCTGGGACAGTAATTCAGGTAGCAGATTAAACATCCCTTTATTTTTACACCAATTACTTGATACTTCTGGTCTCACATGAGATCATAAATTCATGGGTGATTTCAAGTTAGAGCACACATGAGATGGGAAACAAAGTTGGCAACTGTAGTTTACTAACCCAGTGTGCCATCCACTGAGATAACTCTTTTCTGGAAGGCCTTGTACAAAATTGATGCAATCAGACACTTGTTAACTGGCATATTTCCTCTCAGAAGCTGAGCTGTGGCTATCACATATAGGTAAGGAAGCACTGATTTCAACTTAGAAATGCCACCACGAGAATGGTTAGTATTTAAAACCTGTATGAAAATACTGTGACCAATTTTAGTAGGGTAAGCACATGTAACCTTAAACTGCATAGAGAAACAGGGCTAGAATATTGATGATGATGCTTGTGATAATGCCTAATAAGTATTTGTGGTTTGGTGCTGGTGTTATTTCTGTAAAAGCATTCACTCAAGTCTAAGACTAAGAGGCAGAGTAGAATCTACCTATGGTGACATTCAGTTATTTCTAGGAAAGAGAAAAATGGATTATCACCTTTCCTGTATTTTTTTTACATACATTGAACTTTTGTCAGATTCTGTATATCTCAATATTTCCCTAAAAATTTTTATTTTTAGTGTAATGTATTTCTTTTGTACACTGTTCCTTATAAATGTTTTTTATTAGGTTACACAAATTAATATTCCATTTTTCTCTAATAGTTATATTTAATAATTTCAGAGAGAATTTAATTTAACCCATTACAATAAAGAATGAAGAAAAATATAATGTTTAATAGGGAACAATCAAACATTGAGTTAAATTTTAGGAATGTTTATGATTAATATTGGATGACATTAACATTGTGACATTTATAAAACCATTTTATAATTATAAAGTCTTCTTAATAAGTTTACCTGACTCAGTAACAGCTTTTGGTCATTTAAAATGAGAAGCACTGACTTACATTCAAACTCTTAAAACTTGTCCCTCTGCTGAGTCACTTGTATTGCCACCTATTTTTCGTTTTTATTAGAAAGTCCACAAAAAGAGATGAAATAATGGGTTTAAAATAACAGGTTGTATTTGCTGACTTTAACTGAAAAAGATTTGCCATGAAAATGCCAGTGAACGATTTGGAAAAGCAAATTGACAAAAATAATAGCCAGTCGTTCTCGGAGGCTTGTGATCGAACGTTTTGTTCAAAATGCCCTACATTGTCAACAACCATCTAAACACACCTTTGTGTATCTTGGGAACGCAGAGAAAATGGAGACAGCAAGACATGTGCAGGGTGAAAACTGAGATTTCAGCTGTATTTTGATGACAACCACTGTTATTTTTTGTGTGTACTACAAAAGTGTTGTGCATTAGTAGTCTCTCTGTGTTTAATTTGTACAATAATGAAGAACATACAAGTTGCAACTTATAAATTTTACATCATTAATCTACAGGAAAAGTTAGTTATGATAAAAACTACATAAACAAATTCTTGCAGATCGGTGCCCTATCAGACTATTGAGGTAAAATTATTGGAGGATTTTCCTTCTGTTTCTCTTATGGTGTAAGAGGTTTTCTATGAATGGGCCCTCGAAGGTAAGACTGGGGCTTTGGCATAATCTCGGTAAGTTTGGTATCATATTGCTTATGCCAGAGTTCAATTGCCATGTTGGGTTAGCCTTTCTCTTATGCTGGTGAAAATGAAAATTATTTTCACATTCAGATGCAAAACAAAGGAACATAGTGGCTTAGAAAACCTTCTTTTATTGTCTTTTGGATCCCAAGGTGAACAGGGACATGGTTCGTTTCATGAGCATCTCTCTCATCTACCTAGTTCTTTGCATCCTCAGACCAAGTGTTTTCTATTTTCCAAGCAACTGGAATCTTGCTTCTCCCCAACTGGTCAATATAACTCTCCTTGTGAGAGTGCAATGATATTTCTTCCTGCAGCTTTACAAGGTTTGAAATCTGGTACTATAAATTTTTCATATTTGTTATTTTTCATAAGATTCTTTTCACTATTGTAATTCTCTTAAATTTTCTTAACACTTTAAATATAAGATTTCCAATTTCTTAGTTGGAATTTTGACAGTGTTTTTGAATCTGTAGATCAATTTGGTAAATACTATTACATTTTCTCCACAAACATCATGTTTTGAGTTTATAGTGTCTTTTATAACAAAAAGAATCCCCTAAGTCATGCCACAGACTATCCAGGTGCCATCCAGTACCTTCACTGAGGCAAAGGATAAAGAAATCCTCTTGCCCATATCAACATCTACAGCTACATATAGTCTCCAGAAAGAGCTCAGAAACAATTTTTCAAACATAACACAGTCCTGGATAAAATGCTGCTCAGGCCAACCCCCCTTCACTGACACCAGTAGTAACTTGGCAGTTTTCCCAATTTCATAATCAAAATATTTATGTATATGATTTCATTAATTTGAGTGCATATGATTTTCTCAGAAAGGAATCCCCACACCCCGCCTTTAGTATACTATCAGTTTTACCCAGGGCTTCCCTACTGAAGTATATGCCCACCACATCCCCCCTTCTTTTTTTACATCTTGACACAGACTCTCCCTAAGTCTCTAAGTTGCCCAGGCCATGATTTGCTACCCTACTGCTTTAGTTTCCTAGAGTGCTCTTATTTTATTTTATTTGTTTGCTACCCTACTGCTTTAGTTTCCTAGATTACAGGTGTACATCACCAAAGTAATATTTGATCACCTACTTCTAGTAAGGCATGAAAGCTTAACGATGTCAAATTTCTATACTTTTTCTTTCTTTCTTTCTTTCTTTCTTTCTTTCTTTCTTTCTTTCTTTCTTTCTT
>NW_004955402.1:56590731-56650565 GCF_000276665.1 Chinchilla lanigera | reverse complement strand
CTGTCTTTCTCTTCCTTTACTTTTCCTTTCCTTTCCTTTCCTTTCCTTTCCTTTCCTTTCCTTTCCTTTCCTTTCCTTTCCTTTCCTTTCCTCTCTTTTCCTCTCTTTTCCTTTCCTTTTCTTTTCTTTTTCTTTGAGGCAGGATTTTGCTATGTTATCCAAACTGTCTTTGAACTGACTATACAGCTGGCCTCAAATTTGTCAAAATCCTCCTATCTGAGCCTCTGGTGCCACTATGCTCAGCAATTTCTCTACTTTCTATACTCAAACTTTTGACATTTTCAAATCTGAAAACACAATAAGTACTTGGAAAATGTATATTTTGTACCCTGTAATAATCAATAAGTTGTACATGTCAATGTAGTAGTATGACTATTGAATATCTTTGAGAAAATTCATGACATAGTTATTTCATATTCCTTTTTCTGCTATATCACCATAGGTAGAAGGTATATACCTTTCAACTAGCTTGATTTTATGCTAAAGAAAGTAAAAAAGAAAATCAAACTCCAAAACTAGACAATAGATGTTCATCAGTTTATTTTTCTTAATATTCTTCCCTCGTTGATGATACAAGGTAAAAAACTTGTTAACAAATAGCATGAATTTTGCTTGAGGACAAAACTGGGATTTCATTTAGGAATAAGTGTGTGTTTCAATGTGAAAATGGCTGTTTATTTGAATGCCTCAAGCTCCGCCCCCCATGGAGCTAGTCAGAGTAGCCTTAAGCCTGAAACATTATTACAACAGATGTAAAGATCCTCAGTAATTTCCCCAGGAAACATCTAAAACGGATCAACATGGTTTTCTGATGAACCTGCCAGGAAGTATTAGCAACAAAGTGCACCCCACAGATGCCTAAACAAATGAAAGTGCCTTATAGAGTGGTTTGATAGAAGCCAATTGGATTTTGTAAATTTTCTGCCAAAAATTTCTGTAATAATTTTAGTTTTAGAATGCTTCATATGAAGCCATTTTTGAGACAATAATTAAATACCAAGCCTAATTGTCTGTGAAGGCCATATTTTGCCTCTAATAATAAATCCAAATTATCAGTACTTAGAACTATGAAGAGATTCTCTTGAATTTTGTATTGTTATTTAAAGACAGTTCTAAGGACAAATGCTTGTTTTGTAGCAAATATTGAATATGTGTATGTAATATAATGCATCGAGTGAATGGCAGATTAATGGACAAGCTTTATAGAAAATAAATGCACATCAATAAATAAAACCATTTATTGAGGTTATTTCATTACTGCATCCAACCCACAAATTTCGTCTCCAATAAACAAAAGATTTATGACCTTCAGTGTTTTTATAACCAAGTCTCAGTTTTTATAAAACATAGTGTTCTTCCCAAACATAAAGCTTCTCTGGTGTTTACATTGATATAATTAGCTTCAAAAAGAAAGGAGAAATTTATATAGATTTTGGGTAATCTGATCAGAGATTTCTGGTATCATGCAGATGAGACTGAACCCTAATTATACTCCATAACAGCTATTTGTCTTTGGGCAACTTAATCACCTTCATAAAATCTTGGGAACCTGATCTTTAAACTGAGAATAACATGAATAGAATTAAATGAGCTAATGCAGGTCAATCACTTCACATTGTGGCTGGCACAAATCAAATATTTAATCCAGTCTAGATATTAACTTATTTTTCTTTCTCCTTGTAGAACTTTATTCTCGTGGAATTTTGTCATCATGACAAGTGTATCTTGTCACAGAAGATAAATTCAAATATTCACTGCCTATAAATGCTGTTCTTACATACAATAACACTGAATACCTTTATGAGATGTGATTTTTTTTAAAAGTAAATTTTTCTTCCCTCTTACTTTACACTGTTGTCAAATTAAATTTGTGTTTGCCTATTTATCCATCTGGCATTTTATTTCCCTCATCATCACTGTAGTATATGAATGGCCAAAATAATCTGTGTTGTAAGGATTACAAGTGCAAGTATCTTACTTGTATTACCCAAACTAATGATTTTGATTTCATATTTCCTTTATAATAAAACCAAACAGAAATCTTACATTATTATGCATAGCTGCTTTACAAGACACAACTACAATATTGTATGTGAATTTAGATAATTAAACAATGTTTCAATTGCTACTGCAATCTCATAAAGCAAATGTTAGTATCACAAGCAGTGAATAAGGCTATGTGTTATACATCTTTGCATTTGGGAGAGTAACAAACTTGTGAACAGACTGGCCTATGGGCAAAGCCTTATGGCTCTGCTTCTCCCTGTAAATATCTACTAGAGGATTCAATTTGCTGACATGCTATGTAATAAAATATAGAATCAAACTTTGCTGATTCATTTCCAGAGATCTGACATGTTATGAATAATCATATTGCATTTCACTTATTATGTTTTTTTCTTTTCTTTTTTAAAAAGAGTATAAAAACTAAAAATGATTCAGAATTTCAAGTCAAGATGATAGGAAATGAGCAATAACTTTTATACTGCACATTGTTACTTCAAAGTAGTTGCTCAGATTATCAGATATAGACAGGTAAAATTGATCAAATAATAAAGCATTTTCAATTCTTTTCAATAAACCAATGGAAATTAGTGGTGCAATTATCTTAACTTTATATATATATATATTTTTTTTTTCTTCCTTCTTTTCTCCTTTCCCCCATCCCAATTGTTTTTTTTCCTTTTAAGCAGTTTCTTTTCCTTCCACAATATCTATTGTACCTTTTGGATCTTATTTACTTTTTCAGTTTTTACTCTAGGGAGATAATATGATGTTTACACATGCGAGTGTGTTTTATTTCACTTGTGAGTATGGTCTCTAGTTGCCTCCATTTACCTATAAAGCTGCAAGTTTATCTTTGTTTATAGCTGAGCAATACTCCATTGTATAAAAACACCACATCTTTTTTTATCCATTCCTCAGCTGGTAAGCATTTAAGTTGTTTCCAAGATTTAGCTATGACAAATTGCGCTGCTGTAAACATGGGTGCACATATATCACTGCGGTATGATTTTTTTAGTTCTTCTGGAAAAATATCCAGAAGGGGAATAGCTGGGTCAAATGGGATCCCTAATCCTAGTTTTCTGAGGAATCTTCACACTGATTTCCAAGTGGTTTCACCAGTCTCATCTCCCTCAAAAAGCATTCATCAATTTTCTTACTTCATCTTCACAGAAATTCTTCTAGGTGTGCAGAAATATTCAATCGCTGTGGCAGAAAATGAACAAGGTCTGAGCAATAGGAATCACTAAGTAACCTGATGGAAAGATGTGACCAAAACATATCTACTGAATGATGCTCATCGCATCACATTGCCTCTCACATTTTAAAAAAATTTAAATTAAATATACCTGTTGAAAAAACTTTTTCTTGAGATACATATAAAATATTTAGCCATTACTGTATGGGGTAATAGTGCAATTAACTTATTTTTACAATGTGTGTACCATTATAATTTAAACATTGCAATAATGATAAGATCAAAAGAGAAAATCCAAGAAAAATTTACCAAGAGTGAAAGTAATGATGACTACTCCATTGCCAACGTCAAGACTTCATAGATTTACCCATGCTTCCACTATAGTGGCTTAATTTTTAAATTTTATGCTAACTATCAAATCTATATGTTTAACCCTTATAGTTCCTTTTTTGTCTGATCTGTTGATAAAATTATGAATCAAATTTCTATCTATATATCCACAGGCACTGGGTCTCAACATTTCAAAACTGAAATCATTCTTATATCCTCTCATTCATAGCCTGAATTAGTTTTGTAAAGTTGAAATGGAAACTGTATCACTTCCGATTCAATCCAGAACACTCAGAATTTTCCTGGACAATAACTATAGTATCCCACCACACCTGCACTCACTCCCTGTTATGGTTGATACATTGTGTCAACTTGGGGAGTCCAGAGGTTTGGCTAAGTGACTCAGCAGGAAGCCAGGGTGCTTACTTTGTATACATCCTGAGCCTGTGGGAGTGGAGGGCATGGAGATTATGTGAGAGTTACACCCCCTTAGGTGGGGGTAGCCTGTTTACAAAGGAAGGCAGGGAAAAAAGCCGTTTGCTCTGGCTGTTTGCTGTTTGGCTGCCATTCCCCCCTTGCTCTTGTTGCTTTGCTATCTTCTGCCTTGAAGCCAGCCAAGTATGGACTGAAACCTCCACAAACTATAAGCTAAATAACCCTTTCCTTCCTTCATTTTGGGCGTTGGGTATTTTGTCTCAGCAACGAGAGAAAAGTAACCAAGACACTCCCTAAATTCAATAGCTTCTATCCTCAAGTCATTTTGTCATCCATCCTCTCTTTTTCATCTTTGGGACACTGATACAGTCCAGATCCTTATCATTGGATTATTGAAAGTTCTTTACCTGGTTGATTTCCATTGTTACTGACAACTTAAAGAGAAAGGCAATTACAAATGGCTAATGTCTTTGAACAAAACAGGGAGAAAACAAAAACAACAACACCATTGATGTTTGTGATAAACAAAGTTTATTAATTCTCAAACAGATGACAGTTAAACTCGAGGGTTGATCCTA
Organism: Chinchilla lanigera; assembly: GCF_000276665.1. Lineage (NCBI taxonomy): Eukaryota > Metazoa > Chordata > Mammalia > Rodentia > Chinchillidae > Chinchilla > Chinchilla lanigera. The sequence continues at coordinate 56,646,020 of NW_004955402.1, read as the reverse complement.
TGGGTTTCTGTATCACTGTGTAAATCCAATGCATAACTTTGGCCTCAATTGAGTAAGAGGCACAGGTTTGGATGTATGAAAGGGAATGGACATATGGCACGTTCAAGACGAACTTCTGAGCCTTTTTAATGCCAAATAGCTCCTGAATGATAGGGTAGTTTGTTCCTTGTCTTAGTCAATTCAAGATTCTGCAGTCCTCTGAGGATGCATGAGCTCCCTACAATGGGGATGAGAACATTTGAGTGCAACTGAGTTACTATCACCTAGAGGCAAACCGGCTTTGGGTGTCAGAAGCTTGAGCTGATCTCTGGATGTAAGTTACACTCCTGTCCTTGGTCTTCAGTGCATTTAACTTGCTTGTTGTTCTTTTCCTCTTCCCTCAATAGTATTTTTCTTGCATTATCTTTGTGCCCTGAGAATTCTAGGACACCTCTGTTTTTCTATGCCATTTCAAAACCAAGAGAAATGCAATGGGATCTTTTAAGGTCTTTCTTTCCCACTGTGCTAATGTAGAATACTTCTGTCTGCTATTGCACCTTACATCCCAGCAGCTCAGGAATGTGATACACATTTCTCCTCTCGTCCCTATTCCTGCTCCTTGTGTCTTAGTCTCCACCTAATAGAAAGTTTCTGTTTCCAGCCTTCCCTTTGGGATTTGGCACCTTGCAGCTAGGTCCTAGAAGGAAAGGGGGTGTTTCCCGGGGCTCTGCAATAGTGGTCAGTGGGTTCAAATATTTTCTGCAAAATATAAGCTAGTGAATACTAAGCATTGCAGACCATGCAATCTCTGGCTTGACTACTCACCTGCCATTGTCGTGTGGAATCATGACAATACATAAACAAATAAGTTTTCCAATAAAACAATAAGCAAGCTGAGGTTAGCCCTTGGGCTGAAGTTTGCTAGTTTGAACTCTAGAAATCTTTGCAGTTATCACTCAGTGAAAGAAAGCAGGTCATGTTGTATTCTTCAAATACATGTGCCTGTGGCTAAGTCTTTCCTTTTGGAATTTTTTTTTTTAAAAATGCAAGAATGTTCAACCTTTTCTCTTTTGTACTGCAAAGGCAACCCTCCCTGAGGCTCCAATGCATGCTGCAGACTCAGTGGGAGAAGGGAAAAGTCTAAAGCTATGACCCAAGGGGAAAAGCACATCGGCTCACCTGCATACTCTTCCTCTGACTGCAATTCTTCTTGCAAATATCTTTATGTGATATGCTTTGCTTTGCATTTATGGTTCTGTAATTTGGAATCCTTGCCAAGCCCTTGAGGAAAACACTAGGGGTCAATCTTGTCCCTTTGATCATCTGCTGAGTAATGAAATGCATGCTTGTCTCAGTAAGAGCCAAACTGCACAATTAAACCTTTCTAGATTGCATCAAATGTCTTGGTGTAGATTGATGGGGACAACTTTGTCTATAGAGTTTTCTCTTTGTTTCTCAAACTGTTTCTTACAGTATGTTGAATTTACCCTGAAAGTATCTCCAAACTAGGTTCACATATTTTTTGCTGTCATTCTATTTTTAGAAGTTAAAATGCTTGTCTTATCATTAGTCAGCTTGAGAAATAAATAGCAAGGTCATGTTGACTTAGATTATATAAAAATGTTTTTAGTAACAATTACAAATGAGACATATATATGCTAATTATACTTCTCCAAACGTCAGCATTTTACCAAATTTTAACTAAATTGTGGAATATCCTTAAGTTTATATTGCTATAGAATGTTTTATTAGTTATTTAAATATATTGATGACTTAACTCACTGTAGCTGCACTGCCAAGAAAAAACCATATTTAACTAACTGTGATTTTTAAACCATGAATAATAACAAAGAGAATTAATAGTTTCTTATCATTTCCTCCAAAACATTTACTCATTTTCTGCTGTATAACCAATAAGACATGGAAGTCCTACAGCATAATAAATAATAGTACTGTTGAAAGTAAATGACATAGAAAATGATATAAAGCAAGTAAGATTGTTTTCCATAAAGAAAAAATATCAAAATGAAATTTTGGACATCTCTGTTATTAATAAAGATAATTTCTAGGTTGCCTTTTGTTTTTGGGTAAAGTATATAAAAAGTTTTCCAGTTCAGTTTCTTTAAATGGAAGTATGGTTAAAGTGTTTGTGAAACAATATGAATATTTTTATTTATTTACATTGAATTTAATGACAGTGTTACTAATTTACATTGAATTTAATGACAATGTTACAATAGATTTTTCCAGGTAAATTTTACTTTTATAGAACCACTTTTGTGCTCATATTTTATCATCATGTATAATTAAAATAGTAAGTACAGTTGTCAAGTCAGTTGGATAAAATGCAAAGAATGTTAAAAAGTAGATAATCCATTTTTAAGAAAAGAGATGTGCAAACTCTTACAAATAATCATGCAAGCACTGAGAATTCCACATTCAGAAATAGAAAAGTCCAGTTTAATTAAAATATCCATTAAAACTAGATTGGCTCTACAAGGTTTTGTGATTCACAAGATAGGCACTCTGTAAGCAGGTGGTCAAAACAATTATAAACCTTTGGTTTATGAAGAAGAACTGATATGCTTTGTGTATATTTGGAATGGGAAATTTTCAAAATGTTTGAGGCCTGAAATTTTAAAATCTCACCTAAAAACTTGGCAGCAAATCTGATTGCATTTACAGACACACACATATTTTGAAAAGTAAGTTAATTGTATTTCAAAATTGGCTTATGGATTTTTATTCTATATATCCTAGAGTGCCAAACAGAAATTATACAATGGACTCTAATTCCAATTATTGTAAAGGGGCTGGGGATTTAGCTCAATGGCACAAAGCCTGCCTGGCAAGTGCAAGGTTGTGAGTTTGATTCCTGGTACCAGAAGAAAAACAAACAAACAAATTACTATAAAAATGGGATTTACAGCTAATGTGGCACTTGAATGTACTAGGCTTTGAAATATGTCACAAAAATCATTTCCTCATTTGCAAGTCTATGAAGTTGAAAGGATTCACCATTTTAGGTGCAAATACAATTAGAAGAATATTTTTTTTTTATTTTAATAACGCCAAGAATGTAACTTATCAATTTAAAGAAATTACTTGAAGCTTTTCTCAAATAAATGCTGACAAGGTAAATAAGTTTTATTGTTATTTTACTATCCTTACTGTCTTTAGTACTATGTTCCTTTTGAAATTTCAATAATTATTCCTGGATTACATTTCTACTTACTGGACTTTATTTGTCACCTATGAGAGGGAAAAATATATGATAGGAAAGTGCAAAAACTGTGTTCCTTATTACTTTAAATCATGTTCTCAAATGTTTTATTTATCTCTTCTCAAAATTAGCTGAAAATAAAGAGGTCCTGCAATATTGAATCCTTTTTTCCTTCCAGATTTTAATTTAATTTTATTTACTTGGCACATACATTTCATAAAGCTGCATTCTAGTAAAACAATTTGCAAGTAATCAATTTGATTAAAATCAGTACTGTGATTGTGCTGTGGCAGCCAGATCATTACCATTATGAGAGGGTAATAAAGGGTTAGTACTCCATGTGGAATGGTTAACTGTGCCTGATGGCGATCCGTCATCAGTCTACCCCGCATGGGAAGTCTTGGCAGTCATGGCTTATTTGTACCTCATCGATTTTTTTGAGGTCAATTGATCTCATTGTTTCAGTTTCTTAATTGGCTTACTTTGCGTTGATCCATTCATTAGAGAAATTTCAAAAACACCAAAATGTATTGGGCTGAGGTGCACAGTGCAGGAAATATTAAATTCTATCTCTACTTTAACAAATAATCTGCAATATTCTCCAATCAAGAGTTTTACTGCACCTTATTTATATATTATCATCATGTTTCACACCCTATGATTATGATTAAAATTTGAAATGAGTAAGCAATCAGTAAATTATATTCATTATAAAACTTGTAAGGCATGATCAAAATACAAAGTGAATATTTAAAATTTAAGAGAAATTAAGAGAGAAGCATGTTACAAATTAATCCTGCTTAGAATATTCCCCTTCTCTCTGAACATACCTGTCCCATCAGTCCTGCCCTTCATGAAGCACTTCTGCAAGTCTTCTTTGCTTGGATATCATTAGCTGTCCTGGTGTGCTCCTGAATGTCCTGAGTGAAACAAAAATATTACCTTTCATGGTTCTTTTGACATTTAGGAAGATCCAGAATTTGCACAGATCCAGTGAATAAGGTGGAAGACGCCACACCATCATAATTTTATGAGCCTGCCTTTCTGTTAGAGGGCACTCGGCACAGCACTCACTGTGTTTTGATCACCTGTCATAAAGACATGCATGGAAGAGGACTTCCAGAACAGTTTGATAAAGTGACAAAAAATGTGATAAGTGTATTAGAAGCCAGGAGTACTTTTAAATGGATTAAACACAATGTGTCTTTTATGCTAATTTTTTAAGCATTCCTTTCATATTTCTGTCACTGGAAGAGTCCAACCACTGCTATCCTATGCTGACAGAGCCCACTCTCTACTTCTTTCCCCTCACCACCCATTATGCTTTTGCACCTGCTAAAGATTTATAACTGCACCTTGTAACTGACATCATTACCTAGCCTTGCTATTGATAGCAACTGCCATTCCCTGTGCTTTCCCAAGCCTTGTCCTTGGCAGGTAGCCACAACTTCCTTTCACTTAACTCTCCCCTTCATGACCTATAAAAGATTTCACATGGGAGAGTAACTGGTCTGGTTCCAGGGTGGTGGCTGTCAGCTTTGCTCTGAAATAAACATGTCCTGTTGAACTTGTACCTTTGTTTTTTTTCTCTCCTTTTTCCTAACAACCACATCTTGTACAGCAGCTGGTGACATAATCATGAGAATTCAAACAATACTTCATTTCATTTTAATAATATAGTCTTACTTGAAAATGTGTTTTTCCTTTTACCTTCCTAGCTTTTCTTCAAATTGGAGGTTCCCTCATAACTAACATTCCTTACAGTATTACAATTATTACAGTATTTTAATAAAGCCTCAAATAACTAAATGATAAAATATGAGTTCTCAAATAGAAATTTATAGCACACATGTGCTGAGATGCCTTAAGTATGCTAATATTTGCTAATTATCATTAGCATTTTGTGTCCTTTCTCCATGTCTAAGCCTTGCTTTCAAATTTTCCAGTGAACCACATTTAGGGAGGAATTCTGTTGAAGACAATGCCTTTGAGTAAACCACACATGTGTCAGTACTGCCTCACACTTGCAAAAATTGCAGTGAGTAAATATGCAAAGCTTAATAACTTTCAAGAAATGAAAGGATAAGTAGAAAAATCTACTATTACTGTTGGAGGTTTGAACACCTTTCTTTCAGAAACTGCTAGGTCAGTCAGTCAGAAAGCCAGCAAATGTCTGAACAGTACTATCAGTCTGTGGTTGGAAACATCACTGTGGACCCAAGCTTGTCTTACTATAGATATGGAAGATTACATGTATTTATAGATATGTGTATATGCATGGGTTACTATAATCACATTTTCTCACTTCTTTCAGCCAAGAGCAATCAGCTGTTAGTAGCAATAAGTGCATCTCATGTCTATATCTTAGTTTTCAACATATTTTCAAAAAAGTGGCAAGCACTCATGGGACAAATGGCTGCTCATAGTGGGGAGAAATAGAACAGACAAGCCCAGAACATCTTCTAGTGCTTTAGGAAGTGCAATGAACAATAAGAGCAAAAAAATCACCCAACCAAACTGGAGGAATTTGAGCAAAAAATTCGGGTAGAGAGTATTGATTTCCCTACCCCAAAAATAAAAGTAATATTTCTAGTTCTATACTGATATAAACAAATGATTAGAAAAATTAATATGTTTGGGAGAAGAGATAAATGTCCCTTGTAGAATTTGAAATAATTTATGCAGATATTCCATCTTTAAAGCACAGAAACACATGAAATTCAACAAGAAAGGGACACTTTACACTAGAAAAGTCTGACAAATGCAATCTCAACTAAATAATCAAAAGCAACATCAACAATAGTGATTGTAGGACTTGAATACTTTTGTAAGTAAATTTTTTCCATACTTTCATTTTAGCTAAATTTAGCTTTCTTTTTTTTCTGTTTGTTTTTTGTGGTAGTAATCAAATTCAGGGCCTCATGCTTGCCAGAGAGGTGCTGTGCCACTGAGCTACAACCCCAGCTAAATTTAGTATATTTAAATTGGAAAAAATTTCACTTTCAATGAGTTTACGTTTTTCATAAGAAGGCTGAGACTGGTCAGGAATTTGTTGCTGGAGATTGAGTTGGACGTTACTGTAATTTTGAGACTTTAAACTCTCAAAACTTCTTTTACAGCTTAAATCTATGGATCAAACTTTCATTGGAGAATAGAGCCCTGGGAGACAAGGGCTGCCTAGGGAATTTGTTTCCTGAAACTCATTTCATAATGTTTTGCCATACAGATTCTCAGAGGCCACTGGAATAGCTGTTCAAGGAAGCCTGGCTACTGCTCAAGCTGATGATAGTTCTTGGTGTCCACATTATGCTGATTTTTCAGGCATGCAGAGCCCAAGACTTAAGGGCCATGTAGACCTCCACCTAGATTTTAAAGAAAGGCCTCAGAAGCCAGTATATATATATACACATACACATATATATATATATATATATATATATATATATGTAGAAGCCCATGATAGGGCACTGCATGTACCTCAGAGAGTAAGACCAAAGCATCTTTGGAGACTCAAGGAAGCTAAGAATGCCAGTAACATGAAACATATGTAAGGAAAGCCCTAAACCCCTAGGATAGCTGGACGGGGAAAGGTGGTGTGGGCTACAACCTGAAAGGCCTTTCAGAAGGGGCTCCCCAAGCTCTCTGGAGTACACGACTTGTCACTCTGTATACTAAATACAGGGCATGAAGCTACAGGACTTAATGTCTGCCATGCTTGGTTTTAGGTGTTCATTTCTTAAAAATTTCTCATCAATATTAACTACAAAAGAAACTGAAGAATAATGACAGAAGGATATTTGTATTCTTAGAAGGTTTGTGATTCATTTACCCACCTTCACAGTGTTTGTTACCAAATAATAAGTACAAACATGAATATCTAACTATCTTTAAGAGAAACTAAGAAACCTTTCCTATTCTTAACAGCATCCAAAGGAATATAATACTTAGGAATAAATTTAACCCAGAGTTGAAATAGTTCCCCACTGAAACCTATAAAATTAGATGCAAAAACTGAAGTAGAAAAACAAATGAAAAGACATTTTCATATTAATGGATAGGAAGAATTAACATTATCAAGATGTGCATATTATACAAACTAGTGTACAAATTCAATGCAATTTCTATCAAAATTCCAATGGCAATTTTCATAAAAATAGAAGAAAAATTTCAAAAATTCACATGAAACCACGAATGAGTCTGAGTAACCAAAGCAATTTTGAGAAAAAGAACAAAGATGAAAATATTACATTTCCTGAATTCAATTTATATTACAAAGCTATAATAATCAAAACAGTATAGTAGAAACATAAGACAGACACATAGATCAATGAAACAATATGAAGCCCCCCAAAAATCCATTTGAAATCAACTTATCACCAATCTATGGATTGTAAAGAAAGCAGTGTCCTTTTGTATCAGCCAGGGATTTACTGGAGAAACAGATATAACACAGGATGTACAAATTATAAGAAATTACAAGACTGGCTTACAGCGGTCAGCCAGGGAGTTGTATGGGGAAGTGTGTAGACGGTGTCTGCACACTGAAGACCGAAGGAACCAGTCCAGGTTCTGGAGTCCACTGCAGAGTTCCATGCAAGTCCGTACCAGGAGGCCAATGAGTCTGAGATGGAAGGCTGAAGGATCCAAGTCGGAAGCCGAAGAGTGCACTAGAAGCCAGAAGATGAAGTCCAAGATGAAGGTGAAGACTGGAGCTCCTCCAAAAGGAATGGAAGTTCCTTTGTCCTTCTTCATCTTCCTTTTATATTACCTAGGTGATGATCCACCCTGAGGTAGCTCCTCTACACACTAGGGTGGATCCTCTACACCTATGGTGTAGAATTGCTGAGCCAATTGCTGAGCCAAGTTTAGTTATGCTTCTAAACTTCTCAAGTTGACATAATCAATCAACCACTACAAATGGCAAGGGCTAAAACTTTAAAATTTCCAGAAAGAAATACAGAAGAGTTGCTCTTTGTCATTGGTCTCAACAATGATTTTTTGGTATCAAAAGCACAGACAATAGAATCAAAAATAAACAAGTAGCATTATAGCAAACTAAAAAGTTCTGTACAGCAAAGAAAGTAATCAATACAATGAGGGATCATAAGAGAAAATATTTCCAAACCACATATTCTGTGGGGATAACATTCCAAATATATGCTGAAGCCATAAAACTCAGTAGTAAAAAATATATAAAACAATTAAAGAATGGGTACAAATTAAAACAACCCAAAGATTCCATCTCATTCCAGAAAGAATGGCTATCATCAAAAAATCAGAGGTGCTGTGGGGAAAAAGGAACACTTCTTCACTGTTGATGGGAATGTAGCCTGGTGCAACCACTGTGGAAATGAGTGTGGAGATTCTTCAAAATCTAAACATAGAGATTCTATTTGACCCTGTTATTCCCCTTCTAGGTGTCTTTCCAAAAGAATTAAACACATCATAACATAATGACAGGCACACCCATTTTTTAAATAACAACACAGTTTGTAATAATTAAATACTGGAAAAAGCCCAAATGCCCATCAACCAATGAATGGATATAGAAGATGTGGGTTTTTTATATAACGCAGTACTACTCAGACATAAAGAAGGATAAATGAGATATTTCTGCGTAAATGGATGTACTTTGAGGCCATATTCTTAAGTGCAATAAAATGAACACACATGTACAAAAAAAAGAATGTGTAGAAGATGTGAACAGACATACAGTATTTACAAAGAAGAAATACACATCACCTGTGAAATGCTGTTCAGCGTTAGCAATCATCAGGGAAACACAAATCAAAACCACAATAAATATTCACACCTGTTAGGATGGCAAATATTATAAAACCAAAACATAACAAGTTTTATATCACTGATGGAAATGCCAATTAGTACAACCGTTATGGCAGATCCTTAACAAGCTAAAAATAGGGTGGTATAATTTAGATATTTCACTTTTGAACATATCTCCAAAGAACATGGACTCACTATATGAAAGAGACCAAAGCAAACTGCCTGTTAATGAATTAATAAATAAGCAGTTGATAAATTAGAGAATCCTGAAAATGTGACATATAGACAGCTAGTAGAAAAATAGAAAAGTTAGATAGATATACACACAAATATATACATCTTTGTACAGGTACACACACACTCACACCCACACACAGAGTCACAACAAGGGTTAGAACAAACCAATTTCAGAACTGGGGATTCCTGGTAAAGGTAATGCCCAGAGTGATGTTTGTCTCCTGAAATTGCCAAGTTTCCTGTCTTTTGGAAACCATCCTCGTGTTCCTACTATAATAGCGTAATTACACGACTATTTCTATTTTAATATAAGTCCAATTGTTGAATGGTCAAATTCTTATTTCAGTTATGTACCAGAATATACATTGTAGCTGGTCAAACATGTTCCAATGAAAAAACTGATGACTTTATCAAATATCACTGTATCTTTTATCCCTTTTCTATCAGCAACATAGCACTGTATAAAAATGCTGTTTCAAAGTGGATTATTTTTGATATATTCTTCAGTTTTCCTCATATTTTATTGTCATTTTTCTTTCTTTTCTAATTACACGTTCTTTGCATTTCTTTTTTCTAAGAACATAACTCAGTATCTCTCTTTAGTGATTAAATAAATAAACTTGTTTCCCGACAATCTTTTCCAACTAGGATTTTCCCTTTATTCCAAGCTTCATATAATTTTTGACCCTGCATTAGTCAAGAATCACATACTGCATTAGTCAAGATGCTGCATTAGTCAAGAATCACATCTTCACTTTTATATCAAAGTGTGCCATGCAGAGCAGACAAGATGGGAGAACAAAGGACAGAAAGCTGTCATTTTTAAAAGTAGTTTGAAAAACTGCATCATCTTAGATGCTGAAATGCATCAGCCACGTATTCCAATCAAGTTTGCAGTACTCCATAATCACAAGGGGCATAGTGATACTCAGCAGCATTTATTCAGCTCAATTAATCTAAATATTTTAAACTATGATTGAGTGTTGTCATTTTCCATGTTGACGATTCAAATGTCCAATTGAAATTTGCAGATATAAACAATACAATTTGCCTAAAACCACAGAACAAATCCAAAGCCTTTAACTCTTCAGATATTTTTCCTTGTACAAATGCTTAATGCCATTTCTGAAAAGTGTCAACTACTGCCAGACAACAGTGTCACAGAGTTAAAAAACCAAGAAAGTAAAATAAGTATTTCATAACAAATGAAGCTTTCAATAAGAAGGTAAAAATAATGCTATCATAGGTGTTTTATTACCAGATGCCTTTCTTATAAGATATCAAAGAATAGTTGCACAATATTCAATTTAAAAAAAAAAAAAGACTTATAAATACAGTTATTTCTGGAAAAGCAAGATGACTTTGGACCCTTTATATTGTAATCTATTCTAATATAAAACTTCATAAGCAATAACATTAATTCTTAAATTGATGGGCTGGTGTGTAGTTCAGTGGTAGAACACTGCCAGCATGTGGATGTATACCACAGAAGCATTCATCCAATACTGGCATTTTAGTACTAAATTATAGCTCAGAGTAATTGCATCTGATGCAAACACAATATGAGGTACATGTGTAATTTGCAATTTTTTAGTTTCCTCTTAGCCAGTAAAAAGAACTTGTCAAAATTAATTTTAATAATAAATGCTATTGACAACAATAAGTAAAATATTTTCATTTAAAATTTAAATTAATATAATACATCAATAATAAAGTATTTAATATTATTTTCATATTTTAAAAAATGTGTGCATTTGATAATTACCTTTGGAAAGACTTTATCTGTTCTTAGATTTCATATATTTATACTCAAATTGATTGATGGATATATTCACTTTCTTCCAAGTATACCTGGAAGTTTTCCAATAACTTGAAATACCAGATTTTAAATAGTTTAAATTTATGTAAAATTTAAGTAACATGCAATGCCACCAGTTGCTCTCATCACATATGAAGTAGTCATCATAATGATTACTAGACTAACTTTATACAAATAGTAGCTGTCCCCAAATTCTTAATGTATGCTATTTTTTAAACACATAAGTAATAACAATTGCCACACATTTTCATGCTAAAATAATGTCATGGATTGCTAGAAAATGACATTAGTAACAGATTTTGATTGTTGCTTAATATGAAGTTTGAATTCTTTGATTTTTCTAGAGAGCCCTTCCCAGTCCTCCTCATGGCCCAGGAAGTTTATATTTGTAAACCCATGAAAAGTTATTGGAATTCTAGCAAATTAATTGCAATCTACCACTTCCAGTGCAACCCATGGCGACAGTAAAGACACTAAAGCATACTTGTAGCTATAGGAAGCCAAGAAGTCCTAATTCCAGCCATGATGATAGCTATCCAGAAAAAAAAGACTATACCCAGGACCGAGCCCAGATTGTATTCATTTGTGAAGGAGAGAGTGGCTTGAGGATGAGTGACTCTGAGAGTAGTGGAAAATAAGTGAGTACCATGAGTTGGGTTAGGTAAGAGGCCTGAAATCACCTCTGCCACATGCAGAGAGAAGGATATGCAGAAAGAATAATCTGCATAACTCACTTGAGATAGTATATAACATTGTGGGGTCCGTGCTTCAGCTCTGATGTGTAATCTTTGAAGCCCCAGGAAGTCATAGCCTCTATTCCAGAGGCTCGAGCCCAGCTGACAGCATGCAGCATAGTCTCACACATCCTGCCTCATCCCAGCTCAATCTTGGGAACAACAGGGGGTCGGGGAAACACGCCTGCCATCTCCAAAGATTACCATCAGCACCTCAGATAGGCCCACATGCAGTGCTTAAAGTCAATTGAAGGAATAAGGAAAAGTCCTAGCAAGCTCTGTACATATCAATACATGGAAGTAAGGTCAGGCTCAGCCAAAACTGAGGCAATTGCTCCTCTTTTAAGGAGAGTCACCTAGGTGTGGTCCTCCACAATTGTGATCAGTTAGAAATCACTGAATACAGATACACTATATTATTCTCTTGAGAAGCTTTCTTAGCTTTCTTAACCAATTCACAAAAACTTTAAATTATCAGTATTGAACGTCTTAATATACAAGCATATACAGTTTAATTTTAGGAGAATAAGTTTTTAAATTTTAAGAAAATAATTGTGTAAACAGTATTATTGTCTTTAAAATTTATTTAAGTGACATTTCATGCAATGAAAATTCTTCAAGTTTATGTAACAGCCAAAAATTGCAGATTTTGTGAACTCAGTTTTAGAACAACGTACGTAAACATCACATTGATATTAAAATTGAAGTTTTGTCATATTAACTTAGAACGAATTTTGCCATAGATGTTTCATTTGAGCTTCACTTTAAGTTTGAAGGATATATATTTGAAAATATCTGGAGAATTCTGTGAAGAATGGAAATTTATACTGGAAGCACTATGTTGTTACGTTATAACAAAATTTAAAAATGCCTTCTGTTTTTGAAAGCCCAAGAACTGTGAGATAAATATTTTATTGTGTTTAAATTCTATAAACATATTACTTGTTTAATAAAAAAGAGAAATTATGTAGAAGAGAAAATTAAATAGGGAGAGAAACACCACTAAGACAATGTACTTAAAACTTTGACCACTATGGGGATTTTAAGCAGTCTTCATAATAGTCTTAATTGGTAACGATTTGTCCACAAATTCTATTACAGTCCATTTATAATGGGACACCAAATCTTTTCACTTCAGCTGTCATAAGTGATGTTTAAACAGAGATACAAAGAAATAGCTTTTTTAAAATTTTAGTCCTGAAAATTTGAATTTATGCAGATTATATATTTAATTACAGTAAAGAATTAATTCTTTGAGGATCTAAACTTGGTCTTTTGCATTGTACCTGAGGTAATTAGGATTTATGTTATCATATAGGAGATGCACAAAAACTTTGTCAAATATGTTTCTAGAGCCATGTTCTTCAAATACATATGTTTGTATCTATGTGCAAATTATAAAAATCTACAAATTTAATTATATAAGAGATTCTATACAGACTGAATATCCCTTATCCAAAATATTTGGTACTAAAAGTGCTTCAGAATTTGCAAATTTTATTGGGAATGTTTTCATGTACATAAGAAGATATCTTGACAATGAAACTCAAGTTTATACATGAAATTACTTTATATTTCTTATGCTTTTGGTATACATGGCTTGAAGGTAATTTTATCCAATATTTTTACTGCATTTCTGTTCTGACTGTCACTCACTGCAGAGGTCAAGTGTGAAATCTCTCACTTATGGCACCACACTGATGCTCACAAAGTTTCAGATTTGGAGAACTTTGTATTTAGGATTTTTAGATTAAGAATGTCTTGCCTATATCCTATATTACCTGTATAATAATGTCATACAATATTAATAATTTTATTATTATTAAAATAATACTGCAATCTCAAAAATAATAACTCTATTATTTAAAATAAAAACTAATGTAAAATTAGAATGGTTCAGGAAAACTATAAACAAATAAATAACATTTAAAAAATCTATCTCTATATGCTTATCTTTTTTGATAAATGAGCCCTAAAATATGATAAAAATAACACAATTATTTAAATTATACCCCAAGAATTTTTACATAAGGCAATAAAACATGTGGAAAATATCACTGAAGAAATTTCCTTCCGTGGAGACACTGGGTGTAGGTAGTCCATAGGCTAAGGAAATAACTGTGCTTTATTATTTCACTTTTCTTCCAAATTCAAACTGTTACTATGCCAAGTCTTTCCCTTCTGCCCGTATAATAAGTTTGCTGTGACAAATGTCCCTTTTGAATTGCATTGGTAAAGCATTTACTGGCTGTGGCATGAAAATTATTGTGCTTTCACAGTACTTTTTCTTATTAAACTGCCCATTTGTCTATGGATCCTGCTGGGTTCCATGATTTATGAATATGATCCTAAAAGATGACTATATTGTATTTGTATGTGAAAGTGAGTTAGCAGTTAGAATAATTATAATGTTAGCATAATTGCAACTTATGCCTTGTTGAATAAAATTCCACTTTGGAAGTCACTAAGCCTCACCTCAAAATGACTATCTCAGCAAGGAGTCATTAGTAAATCACAGCATACACTACTTTGTTAATCTGGTGTCAATCCTAGAAGGCTTTCAAAATCCATCCATGTTTTCATGGTACAGGACTGGTCACTGCTCTGCCACCTGACTCCCGTACACATCAGCGCTGGGTACCACTGGTCAGGAGGCTTGTCCATGGAGTCTCCTGTGGTGCTCTCCATGACTGTGGTTCTGAGGCATTTCAGCATCTTGGACTTCCCTTTCCACAAAGACTAAAGACATAAAAGATTGGTACCCAGAAGTTCTCAAGCGTGACACTTTAGAGCCACAGAATGGTTCTATGGTGAACTGTAATGCTCTGATTTTTTTTTTTTTTATCACCAATAGTCTCTAAGATTAAAAGAAAAGGTTGATTGGTTCTGCTATATTTATCGTGTGATAATAGAAAACATTACGGAGAAGTTGATATTTGAAAATGCCCATACTGAATGATAAGGTTAGAAGCAATCGTAACAGCGTCTCTTTTAAAATAATTGCCTCATTTTATGGAGAAAAATTACAAAATATAAAATATAAGACATTTTTTCTTCTCATTCACACGATGTACTAGAAATTGAATCACAAATATAACTCATTGTATTTTCTTTCCCCTTACAACTTCAAAATATTGTTACACAGCTTATTTCATATTTTTAGTTTATTTCTAGAAACGTTATTGGAGAGAATATTGGATTAACGTGGCTTTATGAATGGAAATATTTCTAACTTATTTTAAGAAGAATTCTATAGAGAGGTAGAAGTAAAGTTTTAAGTTGTTTAACAAAACATGTCTATAATAAGAAAATGGCCTTTTCAATATAAGAGTTTAAAGTCCAATAAATAATGACTCTAAAATAAATTTAAAGGAATGCATTTTAATCTTTCTCTGCTTATGAAGTTCTGTGCTAACGCAAACAAATTAGAAGTGTCACTAACTCTTAGATGCATTTTCTGAATACAGGCACATATGCTTCATATTCGGAAAATTCTTTTCAAAGATAAGAATGCAGAGTATAATGAACGCACTTTCATGGTTACTTTGCATTTTCAATGTCCTCCTCTACCCGTTCCTCTCTTAGAAGTATATGCTCTGCCACTAGATGGTGATATAAAGTTATAGCTGCTGTATTGTTCCTGAAGGGACAGAAACCCTAAATAAGTTCACAGTCAATGAATTGATATTTTACATGGAAACTACACTACTTTAAAATAATTTGAATTAATATCTTCTAGGCTTAACTAACCATTAAGGTGAATTCCAATTGTGCATTTGTTAAGTGCTCATTTTAAATTTATAATACATTTTCTTATAGAAAGAATAGTTTAAAATATTACTTGGCTTGCACTTCAGCAATAATTACATATACTCAAAATACAGCTTAAGCCCCTTACCCCCATATTCAAATTTACCTAATACTGAAAAATAAAATTCTCCAGCATAAACCAACTGAAATTAAAAAGAAAATAGATCAAATTTTAACTAAGATGGTAGAGTTAATTCTTAGCCAGATTATATTTTTAGAAAATATCTATATACAGCCTGTCTTCATTGCTGCCTTTCTGAAACACAAATGCCATCCAAAAACGGAATTACATAATCCTCATCTCACTTCATGTCCAGAATATTAAAACAACATTTTGAAAGCATTTTAGTCTCAGATACCCAAAATTTTTATTAGGGTTACTTAAAACACTTCTTAGACTAAAAAATTGTAGGCATATATAAAATTTAATATATTTTAACTGATAAAGTGTGTAGAGATGCACAGAGTAAGGAAAACTCATGGAAGAATAATTGGGTAGAGTAAGTAAAAAGGTAATTTACTAAGTTACAGTTAGCATAAACGCAAAAGTATTTCAGTATTAAGTAACCAGGAACATGTAAAAAATGAAAAAAAAATCTTGTTTTACTCATTAGATTGATAATACACAAAACCCCTAAAATATTAAGAATGACTAGCATAAAGCTTTTCATAAGAGCAATTTGGTTGTACTTATAAATGTGTTTAGAAATCACACATTTGAATGACAATT
Organism: Chinchilla lanigera; assembly: GCF_000276665.1. Classification (NCBI taxonomy): domain Eukaryota; kingdom Metazoa; phylum Chordata; class Mammalia; order Rodentia; family Chinchillidae; genus Chinchilla; species Chinchilla lanigera. Next base: position 56,629,704 of record NW_004955402.1, on the reverse strand, counting down.
ATTACAGAAATACTAAAGCATGTGCACACAGAGATGAGCCTATGACTATTTTACAAAATTTTTCAATAAGAAACAGCAAAAATATTCAGCACTAGAGGAATAGTTATATAAATTGTGGGAAAGAGTTTCTGCTGAAATTAAATAGGATGGAGTTGATTAAATTTATAAGGTCAAAAGAATGATCTCTGAAATAGACGAAAAATAGTGAGTTTTAGAAACAAGTACAATATGATCTTATTTATATGAATAAAAATGACAATTGTATATTTATATTTATGAATTATATATTAGATGCACAGTAAAAGTTCTGGAGGGTTGACTGCTTTCTACACAAGGAAAAGAAATACGGCAGTGTTGAGACAAAAGAGAATTGATTATTTACTGTAAGGAACTTTGCTTTGTAGAAATATTATGCTGAGGAAATGCTAATATTGCAAACATGTTTTTCTTTCAATTTAAATGTTTGCTGGATAGAATTGAAGATCATCATGTTATGTAAGCAACACTAACAAATAAATAGGCAACACTAACAAAATAAAATATTACATATCTTCTCTCATATGTGAACTCTAGAAAAGAAATAAAATATAAAACATGAACGAAATGACAGGAAAGCAAAGACACAGAAGGGATGAGAATCAGAAGGAGAAGAAAAGAGGAAGGAAGATAATGGAGAGTAAAATGGTCAAAGAATATTATGTGCAAGTACCATTACCACAAAACAAAATCTGATATTCCATATAACATATAATATGTACTAATATAAAAACAAACATAAATATTTATTGTCTAACTATCATGAAATTACCTAATCTGTTACAGGTCATGACAAGGAACGTAACATTCAACAAACAGATAATTTTCTGGAAACTGACAGATAATTTATTTTCAATAAATTTAAAATTGTCTATTTTATGGAATATTAATAAAGCTTCTTAAGGCTTATATACTAATGGGTGACAAGAAATCCAGTCTGAAAGATTGAATGACATTTAATATTTTACTTTATGAACTCCTATGAACGGAACCACTTTACCATGACAATGTTATAAAATATAAATATACCTAGGTAGTTTAATTCATGGTATTGTAGCACTTTGGTACACTTATGTAGCAATTGTTTCTGAAATATAGCCTAGAAACAAAAGAATTTTATAAAGTAAGTAAAATTCCTGAAGCAGAGACGTCATTGTTTTGAAGATCTTTGTCCCTCCCAGCTTCATATTTATACCTTAACAACTATATAAATTTATGTTTATTAATTTATTTTCTTTTATTTTGTATTTCTAAGCATACTGCTTCCAGGTATATTGTTTTCTTTTGCTTGTTACTGATTTGTAACCATTTGATTCATACCAAAATTTTCAATGTATTTATTCATTCAAAATTATACTGAAAAATGTTGAGCTATACTGCCATACATCATTCATTCACACTGCAGTCCTATAATTTAATGCACATATGCAATTAATGCTGTTTATTTTGTTGTTATCTCGTATATCATTACTTTTTTCATCGCTGTTAATTTTTTTTTAACTTACTGTGTGTCATTGAACATTTGCTGCTGGTTTCCTGGGATCATGTGTGCAACCATTTCACAAAGTAACGATATTATTGCCTTACCAAATTTCTTCATCTTCAGCTTTACTAGATAATAACAAATTGTTTATATAATTTAGATTGATAGCAGCAATATGTGAAGAGCTGTGATTATCTCAGTTCCCTTTATATACATGACAATTCAGTGACCTTAGTCTTTGTCATTTGGTAAGAGTGAAATATTTCCTGTGGGTTTAATTTGCATTCACGTGATGACTAATGAAGTGATGCATTTTTAATACCTCCACTGATCATTTACACTTTTTTTCCTGTAAAATTAAAATGTTTATCCATTCTCCTATAGAATTATGTGATTTGATTTTTATTATAGACTTACCAGCATATTTCTAGATTAGAAATACTGTTTTTCTCAGTTGTATAAGATGTAAATATCTTCATGATGTGTTGATTTTATTTCCTTTTAATATAAGATCTAGGTTAGTGAACAAAATTTCTTAACTTTAATATTCTTGAACTCATTATTCTCTTTCTTTATGGTTTGAACTAGCAATACTTTTGGATCCAAAGTAATAGAGATGTGCTTCTCTAATGTCTTTTGCATATTTTTATATCTTTAATATATACAATTAGATTTTTATAAACCTGAAAGTTAGGTTTATCTGTATTTAAGATACAGGTTCATTTGGTTTTCCATGTATACACTCTATTAACACAGATTATTTCATTAAACATTTATGCTTTCCTGAACCAATAAGCATTGTCATAACTATTAAAAGACATTTTCAAAAATAAATGGTAAATTGCTGTTGGCTTTTCCATCCATTACTGAATTAATTCCTACTGTGCGCCAGTAGAACTCTGTCCTAATTATTTGAACTTTATATAAATAATTATAAATAAATGATTTTCTGAGAAATTAGAGCATGTATAATCAAAATGTGAACACTAGAATGGAAAGGCAGGTTGAAAAAAGAGCCAAGTCTAAACACAGTTCTTTAGGGACGGAAATAAAACCATAACTCTCTGGTTCTTAAACCCCTCTACTGATAGAGGTTATCTATAAATCTGTTATTCATCATAAGCCTCTTGCCAGTTTTAGTTGTAAGTTAGAGAGTTTGGTGGTTTTGAAGGACATCCTTAGCTGAAGAATTTAAAGATTTTTGTTGAGGTTTTATACATTTTACTGTAGCTTTTCTTAATGATGTGTAACAGTGCTCAGCTTCTGGTGTAGCTGGAAATGGCCAGACAGGGTCAGCAATTGGTGTCCCCTTTTATACCTAGCTTATTACTAAGGAATTTTGATACATATTTTGGTTGTGCTTTTCTGCTGGTTGTTTAAGGTTAAGTTAAAGTAAGACGTGTGTTAAAATTAAAATTAACCTCTAACTATCTGTCTAGTTCAGTTAAGTCTTCTCAGGATTTTCTTTGAAACCATGAACAGAGCTTTTCCACTCCTCTATCAGTGTCAGCTATCAGAATGAGTCACAGCCTTTACTTAACCAATTGCTTTTTTTGAAATCAAGGGAGAATTTTTCCCCCTAGTAACCCACCTTTGGCATACTGTTTGCTGTGTTCTCATTCACTAGGGCCCAACAATCTCCTTGTTCAGGATACTGTGTGACTCTCCAGAGTTGCAGGCTGTCACAGATAAAGTTCCCTCATGTCCTGTGTTCTCTTGATGTAGATTTGGTGGCTAAACTTCAGTTGTTGAACACCCAGATGAGAAGATCAGTGACATTAACATTGTAGTGGAAAATTAAGCATAATTATTATAATTTTACCTCAATATCAAGAATTTTGAAATACAATGCATAACCAGAAATCTATTATTTTTTTTAGCAACCATGGATGTTGTAGTTGAATCCCTATGTTTTAGCAGACAACAGTTATACAGCTTTGTAGAAAAAAGTGAGATCAAATGCCATACTCAGTATTTCAGCATGCTATTATCTTTAAAAATGTATTTAAATGTTCAACAGTGTTGTTATTATCAATGAAACAAATTTAAATGTCCCTGTTAAGATAGAATAACTTTTTAGCCAAACATTTCCATCCTATCACAAGACATTAAAAGACACAAAGAAACCCTCAACTAATTTTTTAACCTTCAGTGGAATGCCATTGAAGAATTTGTGATATTGTTGGCTTGACCTGAACCTCCTATCAGAAGTAGCTGGAGCACAAAGAAAGACAGAGGTCTAAATATGAAAGAAAATGTCTATTACCATAAACAACCCCAGTTTTGTATTTTAGAAGACCTGTACATTTCAAGAAATGAATATATTTAATACATTATGAGATTAGCAGTAACAAATTGTCATTATTTTATTTCTTAATTTAGTTTTGTATTAAGAGTATCTTTCAGTCAGAAAATTTTATTATCTTATTCTGATTCCTAAAAACTTATTCTTTTTTATTTTAAAGAGAATAAAATAGTAACAACAAAATAACAACAACATAGACAAAAACAATAAAAATGATACAGGATTTCAAAACAAGATGATAGGAATTAACAGTCATTGTTATATTACCTATTGTTATCTGTAACATATTTGCTCACATTACCAGATGTGAGAATGCAAGATTGATCAAACCATTAAAGTTTTTTGTGCTGTTTTGTTTTTGTCTTTGTTGTTGTTATTTTGTTATTCTTTTTAATCTTGTTTAAAAAAAACAAGATTATCTCTGAGAATAGTGGCCAACTGCAAGATGCTCTGGAGAGAAATTATGATGAGAGGCAGTCCTCTGAGTACTGGGTCTATGCATATTTTTAATACCTGTTTCTGTTTAAAACTGTTATTAAATTCATATGGTTCCCTAGGAATGTTTTGTTTTATCAGTGAATTTATCTGTGTTATAAATATCAATCAGTCTTCCCTGTGCTCTAGCAGTCAGTCAGCACCATTATTGAGGGGAGAGAGAAGGTGAGTTAGTTTCCAGATCTGCTTAAGGACTAAAATGCAGATAAATTCAGACTAAAACTTACACATCTGTTTTCTTAGAGCTTCAGGATTAAATATATACCAGTTCTTTAGAGTAGGGCCCAAGGATAAGTGAAGATCAGTTTCAATCTGAAAGGGTCCTGGGAGGGAAAACTCACCATTCTGGGGATTTAGTCTTGAAATTCAGCAATCAGAGAGGAGAGAATTGCCTTGGACCAAATGCTGTTATATACTGTATTATTTCTCAAGGGAAGGACAGTGGAGAAGGGGAAGAAGAGTGACTCAAACTATGGCCTAAAAACTAAATTCTAACCTTTTCAGGTGTACAAAGACAATTAAGATCAAAAGCTTTCACAGGATCTCTAATCCTTTGCATAACATGTCTCTAGAGACAAAAGTTATGATTGACTCCAATTGTATTGCCAAATGGACAATGAAACCAATAACCAAAGGATCTAAATGGCTGCTTTAAACCTTTTCAAAGGAAGAGAGAGCAAAATGGAAGTATTCCAATTACATTGTTTATGGTTATTTTCTAATAAATGACTCTGAATAAGAGTACTAAAATCCTATTCTGCAAAAGAGATCTATCACCTCCAGAGACAGACAGAGATAGGTAATTGTCCAGCAGAAATCTTACCCCCAGGGCAAAGAGGTCTTTGAGTCATTTTGCTTTCTCTAGCCAGTCACCTGTATAGTAGTGCAGGCTAGGCTCTATTAAACCTACTCAGGAAGTAAGTGTCGTAACATAATATCTCTCTAACCTAGTTTATAGATCAGAGTAAGTCCTCTAAAGACTTTAATGTACTTATTTCAAATATCCGAAAACTTTTCTAGATCTTGCCTTATCTGTTTTAGGTCACAGAGAAAAAGAGTCATAAACACAATTAGTTTTAAATTTTCCATTTACTTCTGGTAAGAAATATTGTTCTTAAGGTGTGTGAACAAAATCAGCTAAGGTTGGATACCATCACATAGAAGCTTACATTATGGCTGGTCTAGAAGCTTAGCACTGGACATCTCTGGAATTGTTGCTCAAGATCTGAATACCATCAAACACTCCATTCACCAGATAGGCAAGGATGCCCTGTGTTCAGGCCACACTGGGTGCCAGTTATTGGAAACCTCAGCAGTGAACCTCCAATCTCCTGACAAGTGTTATGACACACAGCAAGAGAGCAAGAAAGAAAGAGAGAGAGAGACAGAGACAGAGACAGAGAGAGACAGAGAAAGACAGAGAGAGAAAAGATAAAATAGCAGGACAGCAGGGATCCAGGATGACCAGTTGATCTCAAGGAATAAAAGGCCATGATGTAGCTAGAACATCGGCATTTATTGATTGAGGAGGGGACTTGAGGAAGGGACTGTCAGATGGTTCAAGAAGGTATAGGTGATTTTATACTAAGAAGGACTTTACCCTGTAGTGTCTTTTAATCTTAGTGGGTGGAATAGATGGCCCATCCCTAGAGAGATAATGGGAAATCTCAGAAGGGTCATACTAATAATACCAAGCCTCTCTTCATCCTTTAAAGATGTATGCAAAATTATCCATTGTAAATTTGTGGTCCCCAGTTCAACACTGGGTTGTTTATTGGAGCTCCTGCTATACTACTAATATAAGAATTCATCTCTATAAATTTTCATCTTTGCGTGACTTGCATTGCATTCCATAACTTCCTGTGTGTTGTATCAACATTATCACTTTATTGCAGATACAGTTTTCTGCATTCTATAATGTTATATGTTGTCCACTGGTTGTTCAAGGGGATGCAATTTAATTTCCAAGTAGTTATGTAGTTTTTGTGGTTTCTTTTGCCATTGTTTTCCAATTTTATTGAACTATGGTCAGATGATATATATGGGATAATTTCATTTCTTTTGTATTTACCTGAGCATGTGCTATGGGCTAATATGTCATCTGTTTTGTAGAAATTTCTGTGATCAGCTGAAAAGAATATGTAATCTGATCTTGTGGCTGGAACACTCTGTAGAAAACAACCTCTAGTCCAAATTAAAGTACATTACAATCTATCTTTCAAAATTAATGGAGAAATAAGATACTTCCAAAACAAAGAATGAATGAAAATACCTGATGCCCAAAATTAAGGAAGGAAAGGTTTATTTCACTTACAATTTGTGGAGCTTTCAGTCCATACTTGGTAGGTTACAAGGCAGAGTGGTGCATGGCAGAGGGCTACAGCTCATGGCAGCAGAACACAGCAAAACCAACAAGCACTAAAAGGGAGGAATGGCAGCAAGCAGCCTCTTCCTCTCCCTTACATATGCAAACTATCCACCCCAGGGCAGGTGTAGCTCTCACATCCATAATCAATCAAACTCTAAAAGCCTGCTCCATGACCACATGAGGCTTTGGGGGGACACACAGACACAAACCATGACAGATAGTAAAACAAAAACCTACAAATTGACAAAAATTAGCCATCTGTCCCTTGGACAAAGAACTTCTATAGAGAACATATAAAGAATTAAAAAAAAAAAAAATCAGGTCCCCCAAATTCAAAGACCCAATACAAAAATGGGCATCTGAGAAAAATACACACTTCTCAGATGAAGAAATACAATGGCAAATAAATATTTGAATAAATGTTCAACATCATTGGTCATTCAAGAGTTGCAAATTAAAAACACTGAGATTCCATCTCACCCTGGAAGGAATGGCTATCATCAAGAAATCAAACAGTAATAAATGCTGGAGGGGTGTTTGGGAATAAGAAACCCTTCTCCACTGTTGGTGGGAGTTTAGATGGATACAACCACTGCAGAAATCAGTCTGGAGGTTCCTCACTAAACTAGGATTAGAGGTCCCATTCAACTCAGCTATTTCCCTTTTGGGTATTTTTCCAGAAGAAGTTAAAAACATCTTACCACAATGATACATGTGCACCCATGTTTATAACAGGACAATCTGTAATAGCTAAATCATGAAAACAACCCAAATGCCCATCAACTGAGGAATGGATAAAAATGATGTGGTAAATTTATATAATGAAATAATACTCTGCTATAAAGAAAGATAAACTTGAGGCTTTTGATAGGTAAATGAATGCAACTAGAAACCATATTCATAAGTGAAATAAATCAGACTCACACGTGAAAACATCCTATTGTCTCCCTAGTGTAAGAACGTGAAAGAATAAATAAAATCTAAAAGGTACAATAGATATTGTGAAAGGGAAAGAAATTGCAAAAAAGGAAAGAATGACTGGGATGAGGGAAAAGAGAAAAGGAAGAAAGAAAGGAATATATGTATATATATATACCCAAGATAGTTAAGATAATCAGATGAATATCTATGGCTTCATTGAAAGAAGCAGTTGATATTTAATGATTTGTTCAATCTTACATGCCTATATTTGTTGATCTGAGTAACCAATTTGAAGATAACAATATGTAATACAAAAACCATTGTTAATTTCCTATCCCATTGTCTGAAATTCTGTATTGTTTTCATGTTGTTTTATTTATGTCTCTGTGTTGATATGTTTGGTTCTTTTTTCTTTGAAATAAAAATAAATAAATAAATAAATATACAAACATCATCCAAAAATGTATACATCAGGAAAAGAAAAACTTGTATAACTATTTCAATACTAAATTTATTGAGGCATCATGAGCATAATACAAGTTACCTTTTGCCTCTACAATTATGAGAGGTGCTCAAAGTGGTGGTCATTAGTTTCTAGACATTTATTAGTATGGTGAGTGACTGAAATGTGTATATGTTTTTGGCAGACTCTGTTTATGCACCTAATGTGACACTTGCAAATGCATTAATCGAGAAAACTACATTAATCAAAACCTCACAGAAATGAAAGAACAAATAAGCAATTCAGTAAAATAGTAAGACATTTCAATACCTCACTTGCAAAAATGGATAGAAGATTTACACAGATGGTCAAAGAGAAATTACCAAATTTGCATAAGATTATGTACCTACCAGACCTAATAAATGTTAGAGACCACTCTGGTCACAGTGGGAGAAGATGCATCCTTTTAAAGTGCACATGGAACATTATCCAAATTATGTCATATATCATCCCATCAAAGTTCAAAAATATGATTTTAATAAGATTGAAATATAAACTATGTTCTAGGACCACAGTGAAATAAAGTTGTAAGTCAACAACAGAATGAAATTCTGAAAATTCACAAATATGTGAAAATTAACCTTCTAAATAACAGATGCATAAAATAAATCTTCAGGGGAATCAAAAAACATTTTGCCATAAATTAAAAGAAAACAATGCACAAAAATGGGTGGGTTACAAAATAACTTTTGGAAGCCAATTTAGAGTTAAAGTATCCACATTTTTGAAGTATAGAAATATCAAATCAATAATTTAACTACTTTAAGTAGCTAATAACAGGCTGGAAACCAAAATCCAAATAAAAAGGAAAGAAGAAAATGAAAATATTAGGGAAGAGTAAAATGAAATTGAGAATAAAACATTAATAGATAAAATCTACAATAACAATGGTTGGTTACTTGAAAAGGTCCAAATACTGACCAAGTAAAGAAAAGGGAAGCAAAGAAGACTCCCATTACTACAATTAAGGATGAAAGCCTGTACATGGCTATTGATTGATCTTATAGGAAGAATCAAGATATATAATCTACAGGCACACATTCCCTAAGATGAATGCAATCATTATGCATATCTGAAATATATATAATTAAGTTTTTAGAAGTAATAACAATGCTATAAGGGAATATTATGCGTAGTTCTATGAACAACCTTTAGATAATCTAAATAGACACATTCCTAAAATGACAGGAAATTGTGTGAATAAGAAAGAGAACTTTAGCTGCAAGGGACGGGAGCCTCAGTAGAACCTATGGTCTTAGAGGTAGTGAGCTACCATCAAACAGGACTGAGTCAGACACAGCCTGAAGAATGTGGAGTAAACACAAAAAAGTACTCCACTTCAGGTCATAGCAAGTTTCTCCAGTGGGGAAGGCGAGCAAGAAGGTAGAGATGACGGAGACTGTTTATTGGTGCACACGGAAGAGCACTGAACACCACACAGTGGATGAGGGAGGCAGAAATAGCAATAAAGTTACATTCTCTCATTTTCACTGTCTTTTCTTTATCAAGAATGTATGATGGAGATGAAATCCAAACCCTATCCATCATTACCTGATTGTACACTCCTTCACCTATAACCCTCCCACAAACTGAGTTACACCTCTGCTTGCTGTTATTCTTCTTACTACAAATGAGTAAAAAAAGGTCAGGCAATTATTTAACACTGCATGCAGCTGCTATGGTCCTTACACTTTAGCTTGGCTGTTGACAATCATAAAAGTGTTCATCTACCACGAAGTTCATGGCTTTAACCTAGTTCTAGGTTATTTTCTAGAACCCTTTCTTTTGTTTGGCTATTTTTTTAATGTAGCATAATGGTCCAAGCTTTCCTTTTCTTGGTGATTGTCTTTTACTTGTTGCTATCTTTGTTTTATTTAACATCATTTTAGTATATGAAATATGAAGAAAAGATACAGGAAAATCCTTTGATTCCAGAGAGTCTTTCATGGTGGTACAGTGCAGGAATGATCCAATATCTGCTCTGTAAAAGTATCAGCAATTCTGGTCAGTAAAATAACTCCTTGTTTTGTATGTTGATATGTGAACATAGAAAGAAAATACAAAGTACAATAAAAATTCAATTAATGCTTAAATTTTAAAAATATTACAGTAAATAACACTGATATCAACAGTCATGGAAATACTCCCCCTTGCTTTGAATGCACTTGTCCCTATTTTGAAGAAGTTCTGGAAGTTGTGTTACCATGAGTGTATTCAGTTACATGTCCTGGCTAAATTAATTGATTCAAAACACTTTCCTTTCAGGGTCATTTTAACTTTGGAAAAGAACCAGAAGTAACAAGGTGGGAAATCCAGTGAATAGCATGTATGAGAACACACCATAATGTTTGAATGAAGCTACTTTCTATTGAACAGTGCATGGAGGAACCATTCACTGCATTTTCCCTCACATCTCATAAAAATGCTCAGAAAGTGGCAAGAATGGTTGGATAAGTACACCAAAAGTGAGGAGAAATAGTTCGAGGGAGGTTAATGGCAATGCGTCTTTTGCTATAATAATCTTTCTATTGAAGCAAAAAGCACACTTTGTGATCACCGCGTGTATAATCATTAGTCATTCAGGTTCCCAATTTAAGAAGCTCTTTGCTTTTAGAAGATAAGATAGCCAAGTGATTATTTTATCCTGACCACGTAGATCCTCCAGTCCTTCAATAACAAGGGTACAAGGAGATAAAGTTCAATTCCTTAAGAGATTTTAGGTGTACAATGAGTGAGGCTTTTTCTAGCTCTACTTTCTTGCTTCAGATAAATAAATCTTTACCTTAAGGTAATAGCATCATGTATTTCCTACTGAGCTAACTCATGAAATAAACATGTGAGGCCACACTCTAGCATGCTGTACTTCTCCTGGCATTGTGCTTTTGCAATTGAACAAGCCCCTTTCTTCCCAAGGTTTTGGATCAATAAGAACATGGTACAAACATTAAATTCCATTTCTGTGAGCTCACAATGTTACTTTTTACTTCATAAGATGACCCTCCGTCAAAGGTAGTGCTGTGTTGAGCTGCATGATGTAAATTGATGACAGTTATGTATGCAACATTTTTAAAACAGTAAATAAGAATTTTGCCTTTTGCTTAAAGAAGAGTTGGAGAGAAATGAGAAAGACAGGGATTTTATAATTTTATTGCAGCATCACAAAAAGGTACTTTTAAATTTTTATGCAAACTGAATGTTATCATAAATAGAAATTCAGTACTATGACAATTTAGGCCACTGATTTTCTAAATTTTTGTTGAAACATTCTGATCAGTCTTCTCCATTATGTCAGTGGGCAAATAAGTTTCATAACAGTGATCTATTCCATTGTAAGCTTGGACTAGAAATATAACTCACTTGTCTCTTTCAAGGAAAATGGTGTAGCTCACAGGTTTATAGTCTCCATTAACAGACATATTGAAAGCATGGAGCTTGCAAAGCTGGAATATTGATTCTATACTGTCCTGAGTCTTTTGAGTGGGCATTTGTGTCCAAGTCTTAGTAAGCAAAATAAACTACAGTGCCCTTAGTTATCCCTCTAGAGTGGACTATGAAATTTTTATTGGACAAACAGCATAAGTAACAAAATCTTGCTGTCAAAATTGGGGGATCTCAGTTTGGCAATTTTATTTTTATTTTAGCTTTTTACAGATTCTATAATTAAAGAGATTTGGACAACCTTAGCACTTAACCATAGCAGGTTTTTAAATTTTTTGCCATTAAGCATGTATTTTTTTCCTTTGGGGAAAAGATGACTCCATAAACATTCATAAGGAAACACTAAGTGTATCTTATCATACCCTACTGAGAGAAAAATGCACATGTTAGAAAGTCTTCAGTGACACTACAAAATATTTACTGTATTTTTCATGATTAGATTTTTGAGCACATTAGTTCATATCTTCATTATATCTATATGAACAGAAAATCTGTGCCCTAAAAGAGACAGAAATAATTTGAATTAGAAAATGTTATTATTAACACAAAAATTTAAAAAAATAATATCTTGCCTTGAGAATGGTGACTGTTTGACATATATACAATTTAACTGTTGATGAGAAATTTAAAAATTTACTCCCTAAAAGAGAGATGGTAGAAATTATGTAGGCATTTCTCCTTGTTTGTACTTTTGAAATATTTGAAAAAAAAACTTGGCTGAAAAATCATTATACTTACTAGTTTATAATTGCCTGATGTTACATCAATAAGAAATGGAATTTTATGAAAAGCTTGTTTTTTAGATAGTTGTCTCCTTTAAGGCATTCAAAAGAACTCACTGTTTCATAAACAAATTAACCAGGACACAGAATTCTCCACTAATGTTACACCAAATGTTCCCCTAAAAAAGTCATACCCCAAAACAAGATTCCACATTAAAATTATAGTTGTGTTCAACAAATTACAATGATTTTAATATCATGAATATATTCACATTATCAGGTACACTTCAGGGGGTTCTAATTGTATAGTTACATCGGAGTGCGCCACAAGCTATGTTGAGGGCTGGCAATATTCAAATTGGTCTCAGCATAGTTCTTTTTTTTTTTGTGCCAAGACATAAAACAGGATCAAATAGCTTTCTAAAATAATTTAGTCTATATTGATAGGTTACTGTGAAAATAAATGTTTCTTTCTGCCAAGCTTATAGATACTATCTATGGAATTCTATTGTTGTAGAGCTGTTTAACCACAGTTGAAATCACACATTGTAGACTCTATTTAGGTTTTGTAGATCTGATCACTTAATAAACAGACTCTGTTTATTTTGAATTTTTTCAGGATTTAAATATCACTGATAAGAGACTTTAGGAGGTGATACGTTTTGCTTTACATATTTCCATTATAGAGTAAATTCAATTTTAAGTATCACTTTACTTTGTAAAGATACTTTAGCTTCTTTGTATATGTCATTTCTAGTACCGAACCCTGCAAATACAAAACCTTCCGTTAAACACACACACATACACACACACACACACACACACCTCAAGTTGATTAATGTACTAAAGTCATATTTCTCTCTCAAAAACAGTATATAGCTAGGCATAAGGCTGCATATCTGTAATCCCAGTGCTTAGGACGCTGAGGCAGGAAGACTGCAGTGAGTTCAAGGCCAGCCCAGTCTAGACAGTGAGACCCTGTCTCAAAACAAACAAACAAATAAAAACTATCTAAAATTCTAATACATAATTTAGAATTTAAAAGAAATGGTAACATTGTAGTTACATGTCATCCATTATGCATAAAATAGATTATATTAGAACTGCATTAATATAATTTTTAGATAAAAGATATTAAAATTAAATAATAGCTGAGGAAATTTAGGGTAAGGGATGTGTTGTTAAAACTAAGCCATGCCAAGTTGTCAATTTAAATACATATTCTATACTATAGATTGCGTAATTTAGTACGTTCCAATTGTCATATCAAAATAAAAACACTTCTAATTTCTCTTCATCTTTCCTGACTTTAACTATGTATAATTTTTATGACAATTTATTTCTGTAAAAGTTATTGTGGTTAAACAGTGATTAGAGAGAGTTCTTAACAATTCGTTCACCAGATCACATCCTACAGAGATCTGTGAATATTTGAAACAGTGTCAACCAGAGCTCCATGGCTTCCCAACACCAGGAAAAAGAGCCCTGTCACAGGCAGGCACGGGACCACATCTGCTATCTTTTCTTCACAGACCTGTGATGACAAGCAGTGAGAATCTTCTACAGAAAAATTCAGTATTGAAAAAATACATCCAAGGGGAAAAAAGAGATCTTTGGTAAAAATAGAGAACTTAATGCATCCCAGAAAGAGAAGTTCATGGATCCTCCTTGTGGTGTGGTGTTCATCAGAGCTCTCCGTGTTTCACAGAATCAGTAGAGAGGATTGTAAGGGTAAGTGGTGCATTGGCTACCGTGTGCTTCAAAGACTTTTAGGGAAAATAAAGACAAGATTATGGCACTTTCTTAAGGATTCCTGTAACTTTGTTATTAAGGACTCACATATTCTAAAGGATTTTCATTACAAGGAAATCATAACTGCCTCAACAGAGGAGCTACGATGTCCTCTCTTTGAGTTGCATGGATCACCATTTAGGTATCACTGCTACAGTCATAACTTTGAACCCATATTGGAGAATTTTACTTTACCCACAGGTCAATTCATTAATTTAGTGCTTTGGTGATGCACGCAGTATAATGTATGGCAGCCATGGAGAATTTACTTACATTTCCTGACAACTAAGAGTGGCTCAGGCTTCTTTCTGCTCCCTATCTCATGTTATTTACCCATCAAGAAAGTGATAAATGTCCCACCAAGGGAAACTAAAACTTTCAGATGGAACTCATAACTATCCCTCTGCTTACTTCCCTTCTCTTCTCTCTCCTTTCCTTTCCTCTTCCCCCTTCCTTCCCTTTTGCTTTCCTCCCCCTTCTTCATCTCCTCTTTCTTCTCCTCCTCCTATTCTTTCTCTCTCTCATCTGTTCTACACTGAAATCTAAATGAAATCATAGCTTATCTAGAACATTTTCTAGAAGGGGAACATTATCTTCTTCCTAATACAATAGAGATTTAGAGTATGAAAAATAAAATTTCATTTGTACCAGCTAAGTAGAAAATTGCTCCCTGGCAATAAATATTTGCAAATATTTCTGAACTTATTGTTACATCTGTAGCAGGTGGGTACTTAGAAGATGATAGTCAATTGTAATTTATTTTACTTTTTTCTAATTTTAACTGGGTTTCCTTTTCCTAGAATAGTAGAAGTCACAGTACTGGGAAAATATTGGAAGAATAATTTAGGAAACATGTGACTATCTCTGCACATTCCCTTCTTCACTCACTTACAAAATCATCACAGCTTTAGAAAGGGACTGTGGCTGGTCTTAAGAGGCAGAATGATGATGTAAATTAAATTAGTTCAAATTTTATTTGTATTTTGAAATTTTGTAATCTTTAGCATCCCCATGACTCTGTCCTCATCTGTAAACTGGACAATAATATTAACTGTCCCTTATAGTTTCTATAAGGACAACATTTTTAATATGTTGGAATATGGGAAATACTAAAAAAGCAGTGAGTATTTGATGATTCCTACATTGATACACATTTCATGGTTTCCCAGTGATATATCACTATTATGACAGCCCTTCTTTTATTCATATTCCTGTGACACATAGGCAATTTTGAAGGCTTTTTTTTTCAGAAAGGTGTTCATTCGCAGAAAATTCATGAACAGACTAAAAAGTGTTGCAAAACCCCCCACTACATAGAGCACATATTTCATATTTTAATTTAGTGTATTGTATTTGCTATAAAAGTGAACCCATATTGATATGTTGTTAGTTAGAACCTATCATTTTTTTCACATTTTCTTAGTTTTCACTTAATTTCCTAGAATTTCATCATGATAGCTACATTACATTAATCCTACATCTTTATGTTCCTCCTGGATGTGACATTGCCTCAGGTTTTTTCCTGTTTATTTGTAATAATTAAAAATTTTGAAGAGATTTGCACAGACATTTTTGTTGGATGCTCCCCCTGTTGGAATAGCTCTGGTAGCTTCATCATAATTATGTTGAAGTTACAGGTTTTGAGAATGGAGACCACAGAGATAAAGGGCCATGTTTCCCACAGTGAATCACAGGCTACTGACAGCATTTATCACGACTGAGGATGATCCGAATCACATGCCAGAAATCACTAATCCTTACCTTTCCTTTGTCATGTACTCTTTCTTCCTGCTTTCCTGCTATACTCTTTGGAAATATGTCCCATCCTTGTCAGTCCTTATGGAAAATTGGGCACTTAGTCCTCTTCAATAAAGACAGGCTCTCCCTCTATATGTTAGTTAGAACTCTTCTGCTAAGGGATTTGCCTCTTATTCCCTTTATTAGTTTATTTAGCCATTTATTTTTCTTAATTTGTACTTAGGAATATATATTTTATAGTTTGAATAATGACCCCAATAGTATTTTATTTATTATGTGGTCAAATTTTTCAGCTTTATCCATTGAAAGATCTTATTTGGGGTGAGTGTTTTCATATTTCCTTATGTTCTGTAATTATAAGATACCCCAGCTCCTTCTTGTACATCTGTAGCCTAGCTCTTAGGATCAGGCATCTCTCCAAGGAGTCCTGATTGCTTTAGTACTTTTTATTCCAGTACTGGGGATTGAATTTAGGGATTTTCCACTGAATTACAATCCCAACTCTTTTCAACCTTTTTGATTTTGTATATTCAGACAGGTTCTCACTAAGTTCCTATTTTAGACTGGTGTCTAACTTGTGAACTTCCTGTTTTAGCCTTTCAGAGTTCTGGAACTGCAGGCATACGCAACCACTTTCAAATGTCTTTTATGAAAGTGACTGTAATTTGTAAATTTATTGAAAGAAAAATAAAGATGTCTAGGGTCCTGTAGGCCACACTGTTGTTGAACTTGGAGAAGTCAAAATAGATTAAGCATACATTCTATCCAAGTAAACCCATTTTCAAACTACAGTGGTGTCAAAACACACCAACCAGACGCAGAGATGAGTAATAAATGCTTACACTGAGGGGATCAACAGAAAGTCAGGACTCTCAAAGTAAATATCACTAATTTTCCATACTAAGGGAAAATTGAAAATGTGGCACTGAGTTTGCTGGAGTCCAGATTTTCTTAGAAAGGTTGATTTTTTTCTAGAAGAAATTCTCAAAATCCCCAACTCATTACAGCATTGAGTTAATCTGTATGTGTTGACTTTTCTTATAAATAGAAATCATGACATAGCTCTACATTAAGTGATCCTCTTTCTAAATTCCGATAATGGAGAGGAACTTGAATTGGTTTAGAAAGATAAAAATATCCGTCAAGTAGAATGCTTTTCATTTCGTATTATGCCGTGTCAGATTGGGTGAAGGAAGGTATGAATGTGCTGCGCTATGCTGGCGTATTTCCAAATTCACCACCACAATTCTCCCTTTGCCTGTGGAACTGGAGAAACTCAGATCCTTGCAGGGAGAATGTTGAGAAGATATTTTTCAACTCAAAAACAAAACATATTTTTGAAGTTTTTTAACCTAGGTAATACCATCATAGATCTAAGGGAGGAATGATTATTAGGAAATTCCCTTAAATCTTTCTTTGAATGTGAAAATATTAATAAGTTTTCCTTTGTTTAGATAGTTTGGAGAACAATTATAATTATTTCATAATTTTTCTTCCCTTTATAATGCTATAACATCAAAATGATTTTTATTTCCAATTTGTACATGTATATTATTACTTGTTATGATTACTGAATTACAGTCTATAGGAAATAAAGAAGTTTTAAAGAAAAAAAGCTTGTATTTGTCATTCTTTACAGTCCTTTGGCCTGCATTTTCTTTGGTTGGTTTTTTTTTTTTTTTTTTTTTTTTCCCGTACCGGGAACCGAACTCACGACCTTGCGCTTGCCAGGCAGGCGCTGTGCCGCTGAGCTAAATCCCCAGCCCTTGGCCTGCATTTTGAACATGTTACTCTGCATTTCTTTTTCACACTGGGCCGCACAAATTATGCAACTGGCACTGGGGCCAATTCAGTGTCCCAAGATTGTGACAGGAGATTTGACTCTGACACCCCAAACAACTCCACCATACCTTGCACATCTCCTTTTTTGCCACTTCCTCTTATAGGCCTAGAAAATGCCTTCCTTTTTTGTCTGCCCTATTTTCACAGGAACAGAGTTAATTTATGCTTATGCATTGGATGGAAGATGGCCCAAAGCATTTCCTTCCATGCACAGGAACCGGGCTCAATGAACTGCTCTCTCTATGGTCCTCAAAGCTCACCACCATATCGGGAGGCATTTTTGTGGCCAATGTCCAGTCATATTCTTCAGCTCTGTTCTCAGCACTCGCCACATTTTTCTGTATGTGCACAAGACAGGGAAAGAAGACTCAGCTACACGATTCGAGATTATTCTACAGATGTGAAGTCAGTTCCTGAAATAAAAACCTGCATTGAGCCCTTCTCTCTGTGTTTTGTACCCTACCAAACAAATAACAGTGGTCTTTGCTGGATGAGCTAAAGGAAAATATTCTCTCACCTTCAGTTAATCTTATTTGGGGGGACTTGGCCTGTGTTCTAAAAGACCAACCCCTGACTAACAGTTATACTCTGTGTAGAATTTGGGTAATTGAATCAGTTCTTCAAACTGAAATCTTCATCTAAAAGAATAACCATGGTTACATTTCTCACATTATTTTATACTTTTTTCTATTACTTTTTACATTCCACCAATAGCAAATTTTTAAAGGTCACAGTCTTTTGACAAATTTATTTTACTTGGCAGTTAAAAGTTGGCATCTGTATCTCAGTGAGCATGGCTTTTGTATCTAGCAGCTGACTGATCTCAGATAAGCCATGCTTTCTCTTTATGCCTCAATTATTTCATACTACATATATAAATATGGGATCAATTACAGAACTGGTCTTTTTTAAGGTGATCAAAAAATAGTGAGATTATGGTTTCTCAATTTTGGAAAGGATAAAGAATTGATTTCTGCTCACTTTTTGATAACTAGTGTCTACCATAGTGACACAGGCACTTAGCAAGATCAAATAATTTTTGCTTAAATAAATGAATAGACATATGTAAAGTTTTAAACGTAATACTAGTTACTATGAGTATCAATATTTAATATCAAGAATTAATACCGTTGTTATTGTTTTGAGTAGTGATAAAACCATTTTTGACATTAAACTTTCTTTCATGAGTACCCCACATTGCACCTTCTCAAGCTGCATGCTCAGCTTCTCAATGCCTCTTGGTCTGTGTGAGAAAGTTTTCTGACTTCTCCTAACCTTTGCATACATCAGTTGCCTGAGCAAGTGGGAATCACTGCATTTTCTTACAGTTCACTGCTTCTAATTGTAGAAGAGAGCTCTATTTCTGATAAATTCTCTGTCACAAATTCTCTGCTGCACACCTCATCCTCTAATGTACTCTTGTGATGTAATATGTCATGAATGCAACCAGATCTCACTTTATAAAATTCTATAGTTTTTCCTGCCACAGTTCACTTTATATTAAAGGACTCTTCTGTTAGACATGGGAGAAGAAAATGTTATTAAATTCTTGGTCATACGTACTTGTTTTGGCCCGCTCTGGCTGCCCTGACAGAATACCACAGACTGAGTGGCTTAAATAGCAGTCACCTATTTCTCATAATTCTAGAGACTGGGGGCTCAAGATGAACACGTGGCAGATTCAGTGTCTAATGGGGTTCTCTTTCTGGTTTGCAGGTGTATGTCTTTCCTTATGCCCTCACATGACCTTTTTGTGACATTAGAATGGAAGGAGAAAGACAAAGAGCCCATATTTAGCCCTTTTATTATAAAAAGTATTAATCCCAGCACAGAAGCCTGTTTTAGCTTTATTTTCTTCACTACTCAGACACGTACCTAGCACCTACAGAATGAGGGGTTTATTCTGTCTCACAAGCACAGTCCATGTCTGGCTGGTTGCAGGGAAGGATGGCACAGCAGAGGGGCAGAGTGGAGGAAATCTGCTCATATAACATAGCCAAGAAGCAGGGAGGAAAGGGAGTGTGACACCCAGAGTACCTTCAAGAGTAACCCTGATTGTTCCCCAAAGGTCCTACCACCAAATATTATCACACTGGGATTAAACTTTCAATATATCATTGTTGAGGAAACACAAAACATCCAGTCCACAACGGTATTTAATCTTAAGTTGGTAAGTGCATGACACATACACTTTCTCTTTTTCTCCCCTAACCATGAATGAGGACACTAATTGATCATAGCCAGTTTTCCTTTGTGAGCTTAATGGTAGCCATACAAATCCTTCAGTCCACATTTGACCAAACACTCATGACAGCTCTCTGCTGGAAAACAGCTCAACCATCTTCTGGGTACTCTGTGATGATGATGACGGGATCAGTCAGTTAACTGATGACAGAATGAAACACGTTGGTTGTGATGTTGAAGGACCTGGCAGAAAAAAATCAAGAACTCCAAAAGGTCTTTATTCTAAAAATAAGGCAATTAGAAGAGAGATTTAAAAGCTGCAATTAAGTTAATATACATAATAGTTCTATTTGCACTAAGTAAAGATAATGTGTAATTATTTGACAAGCTCAGAGAACTCAGCTCTGCCAACTTTATTAAGTTTTTAAAATTACATGATTCTTTTGTTTCCTGAGTGATACAAAACCTCTAAAACTCAAGGATATCTTTATGCTTCCAAAAGTAGTATTCAGAAATTAGAACTTTTGGGGGTAGGGGAAGTGCTTACATTTTTCTGGTGTAAGTTAATACTTTGTCTAAGCCTGGCCCTAACACAATAATACTTCATCGTACAGAGGTTGTCGTATACATCTGATCTGAAAGACATTTCTGTCTTTGACACCTAGCCCTGTTAACCACTTACTCTCTTGGTCTAGAACTTTCCTTATTTACTTATTTTTATATCTCTCCTTATTCCTTATCTATTCTTTGACCTTCGTATGCTGTTTCTCTTAGATGTCTAGTAGGTGTTTCCCTTACTAGTTTGGCCTTTTATTTAAGTGTATGAATTCTGAGACATTCTGCTTTCTTGGTTTAAAATGCTAATTTTTAAGAAATCATAGGGAAAGGACTTTACATTTATAAAGACTGGCTTTTATTTTTTCACTTTCCTGTGTGTAGATATTTATTTTTGACGAATTAAGAGGCTACTATAAAATTAGCCTCTTGAGGACTAAAAATGTAGTAAAGGGCCAGAAATTGTGATCCACATAGAGAAGGGAAGGGCATTAAAGTAAGAATAAGTAAACATAAAACTTTTTTCTTTAATTAGACAGCAAAAGTAAATCAACAATATTTTTGATTATGTGTGCATATTTATATGTTATGCATGGATTTGTGTATGCATAAATAGAGGTTAGGTAAATATCAGTGATACAGAAAGACTAATGTTTTGTTACAAGGTCCTCAGCAATGGAATATTTTAATGTTACTAACAAATACAATTTGGTTTAGTTATAAATGGATATTGTAAACTGTGGAAAAAAGTGAAAATGCAAAAGCAATTGTAACTGACATTTTAAGAAAAGATTGAAAATGGAATTACAGAATTACATAAAATAATTAAATCACTAATTGCATAAAAGTAATGCAATGCATTCCTATTAGCTTGTTGGAGAATCTCATACTAATTTCCCTAATGGTTGTACTAGTTTGCTTTCCCACTAACAATGTAGGAAGGTTCCTTTTTAACTACTGCCTCATCAACATTTGTTATTGTTTCATTTCTTCATGATTGCCATTCTTTCTGGAGTGAGAGGAAATCTGAGTATTGTTTTAATTTGCATTTCTGTAAGGGTCAGGAAGGTTGAAGGATAAATAAATAATATATGGCATTAATACACAGTGGAGTACTACTCTGACATAAAGGACAAGCCTGAGTCATTTATAGGTAAATGAATGCAACTCAAAAACATAATGTTAAGTGAAGTAAATCAGACACACAAGTTTAAATGGGTTCTCTCATGTGAGAAATCCAAAGTATAAATAAAAGGCAAAACAAAATTTAAAGAAAAAAAAATGTGGGTGATAGATCTACTGCAAATGGAAAGAGAACCAAGAGATTGAGTATGGGGGAAGGCTAGGTGGGTAAGTGGACATACAAATTAGCATATGTCATCTTAATGTACCAAGTGCCCACAATGAAAGTAGTCATTACGCATATCAAGCCTGTACTAATAAATACATTTGTAAAAGAAAAACAATTTAAAATGTAATGAACCACTCAGAAAAAGGAAAAGAATCAAAGAAAAAAATAGAAACAAATAACAAAGGTAATAAAGAGAAAGCAGTCACCAGCATGGTAGATGTTAATCAAACTATATCAGTAATCACTTGAATATAATGATATAAAAGCATAATTAAAGACAGAGGATGTATCAAAAGCAAGATCAATTATATGCAGTCTATAAGAAATCATGGTTAATTTATGGATCAAAAATGTACCTCAGAGGTTTTATGCGCTCAGAAATGAGTCTATTGGGAAGTGATTAAAATCCTAAGACACTTGCCTTGTCAGTGTAAATCCATGGAGGAGTTCATAGCTCAATATGCTGCCAGCAGGTGGGGTTAAGTTAGAGACAGTGACTCACTGTGGGTGTACATCTCAAGGTTTTGTCTCTAGTCATGACTCTCCTTTCCTGTCTGCTTTCAGCCACCATGAGGTGAGCTGTTTTCTCTGACATGTGTCTCTGCAATGATGTATATGTCTTGGAACTAGATGACCATGAACTGAAACTGCTGAAATTCTTAGACATAATAATCCTCTCCTTCTTTTAAATTGTGGTGTCAAGTATTCTATGTAATACACAGTTTAAACATAAAAACATGTACACATTAAAAGTACTTGGATGGAAAGAATAGATAGCATATTAATACAAACCAAAAGACAACAGAAATAGGAGGAGAGGTTGACCACTGAGTACCAAATAACTCAGCTAAGCATCAGTGTGCTATTCTACAGTGGTTTGATCACACATTACAATAATGGATTATGCATTTGTGAAAGCTAGAAGAAGAGATTTTGAAAAGTTTTACAACAAAGAAATAGTAAATGTTTAAGAAAATAGATATGTTTAACCTGATTTAAATATTACAGTATGTATATAGGTATTGAAACATCATGTCACCCCATCAATAGGTACAATTTTTGTCATTTATGTGCCAGTTAAAATAAATGAAATCAATTTAAAAATCATGCAATGCCATCAGAAATAAATAAAGCAGGAAGATTTATATCAATATTATTATTAATTTTAAGCAAAGAATAACCAGGGAGAAATAAAGAACTTAGGTAACAATCAAAGGGTCAATTTTCCACAAAGGCATAATAACCCTTAATGTGTAATAAGAAAGCACCCAACTATGTGAGGGAGCCCTGATAAACTGAAAAGAGAAATGCATACATTGAAAATCACAGCAAGACACTGTAAGACTCTTGTTTTGGAGATAGATCTAGCTGACAGAAAATCAGTAAGGACGTGGCAAGCTTCATGGCACCATCTTTCAACTGGTTACGATCCACGTCTGTAAATTACTACATCCTAAATCCGTTAGATGCACGTTCTGCTCAAGCTTATGGGAAATGTTCACCAAGGTAAACCATATTTCACGCTATAAAATGCCTCTTAACAAATCTGAAGAAAAAGCAATCATACAATCTCTGTTCTGAGGCTAACATAGACTTAAAGTCAAAATCATAGCATAAAACCAGAAAATACTCAAACATACAGAGAACAGAAAACACAGTTTTAAGTTGCTTACTGATCAAAGTAGAAATCAAGAAAAAAATTAAAATATTTTGAACTAAATGAAAATGAAAGCATAAGCTATTAAAATGTGTAGGGTATGGTGAAAGCAGTGACTGGGGGAAACCTACATATTACCCACATATTACAAAGATATCTAAAGTTAATATGTTTCCACCATAAGAAACTAGAAGCATAAACTAAATGTAAAATAAGCAGAAGAAAAATCTTGAAAACCAGAGCAGAAATCAATGAAATTAAAAGCAATAAATTAATATAGAAAATTAACAAAATCAAAGGCTAGTTATTGAAAACAATAAGCCTGTAACCAGGCTGAGAGAAAAAGAGAAGACAGACGTTCTTAGTATCAGAAACTAAATTGGAAATCATCACAGCTTAGATGGCCACTAAAATGAGAATAAATTAATACTATGAACAAACATGATAATTCATAGAAAATGGACCAATTCTTGATGCAAAATGCTAAAATTCATAAAAGAAGAGACAATTTGAATGTGCCCACATTAATAAATGGAATGAATACTAGTCTTATAGATCAGAGAGTACTAGTTTCCACTGGAGTTGCTGATTGACTGTACTGGGCTTTTAAGGAAAAAAATCATGTAAATCTCTATAGTCTCTTTAGAACCAGGTGGAATACTACATAGTTATTATCACCTAATTTAAAAAGTGATTACAAGAAAATTAGATAAATATTTTTTATAAACATGGATGCAACAATCTTCAAGAAATATTAGCAAATTGAATCAACAGTGCCTAGAAATGACTATTTAATTTCACCACAACCCAATGAGATTTGAATGAGATGCATAGGGAGGCTGATTCAACACTGAAATATCAATTAATATAAACAACTAATTGAATAAGCTGAAAGGGAAGAATCATATAAACACAATAAAACAAATATAAAAAGCATTCAAGACACATCAAATGATTTATGATAAAATTGTCTCAAAATATAGTGTAGTATACTAGATTTTAGAAAAGTATCTACCAAAAGAGAGCAAATATTACCATATTCATGGTTGAAAAATTGAAAAGCTTTCTCATCAAGATTAGGAAAAATGTAAGATTGACCCCTCTCCCCACTTTTTGCAATATCACATTGAAAATTCCTGTGAATACCGCATAGAAAAAAAGGCTGATGTATTAAGACTGAAGAAATAAAGCCATTTTTATAAATGATAGGATTTGTCTACAACCAAATATGATGGAGTTGACAAACAAACTTGTGGCACTAATAGGTAATTTTAGCAAGAATACATGATACCACAGTAATATACAAAACTTAATAACATTCTCATATACCAGCAAAGAATAAAAATTTGAAAGACACAATTCCATGAGCAACTCTCAAAGTAGTACACTTAGATGTAAACCTAAAATACTTAGCTATTAAGAAAGGTAAACTCAAAGTTTTATTGGTAAATAGATGCAACTAGAGACCATACTCATGAGTGAAATAAATCAGACTCACATGTGTAGACATCGTATTGTCTCCCTAGTGTAACAAACTGAGAGAGTAAATAAGATCGAAAATGTAGAATAGATATTGGAAAGAGAAAGAAACTGCTCAAAAGAAAAAAAAAAAAAAAACTGGGATGGGGGAAGGGAAAAAAGGAAGGGGAATACACACACACTCACACACACACACACACACACACACACACACACGATAGCCAAGATAATTTTCTACTAATTTCTATTAGATTATTGAAAAGAACAGCTAGTGCTTATATTGTTTGATCAGTTCTGTTTGCCTATATCTGGTAATATGAGCAACTATTTGAAGACAACAAAATGCAATATAATAACCATTGTTAAATTTCTATCTTCTTGTTTTGAAATTCTGTATAACTTTTATTGCTTTTTAATTTTCTTTAAAATAAAAAATAACAAATATTAACTCCATATGAGGAAACTTACACAATTCTAATGAAAGAATTTAAAAACCTACATACTTTACATTTATAGACAAGAATAGCTATTAATTCCAAAATGTGGACTATCTCCTTAGTCTGCAAACTCAATCACAAAATCTCAAGAAGTTATTTTGTTGAAACTGACAAACCGATTTTAAAGATTATATGAAAAGTCTACAGATTCAGAACAGCCAATTAAGTACTGAAGAGTGAAGCTGAAGAACTGATATTACCCAAGTCAAGACAGCATAAAGGTACAATAATTATGACAGTGTGGTACTGGTGAATGAATAGACAACTATAATAATGACACAGAACAGAGAACCCAGAGTTACATTCACATAAACACAGTCAGATGACCATGGATTAAGAACCAAAATCAAGACAGTGCAGAAAAAACTGTCTTCAGATGAACATTCACATGGAAAAACTAGAAACCAGATACAGACCTTACAGATCTTACAAAATTAACCCAAAAGGGATAACAGGTCAAAATGTAAAATATAAATCTATAAATCAACTAGAATATAGAATAAAAGAAAAACTTGTATGACCTCAGCGATAGCAACAACCTTTGAGATACACCACTTTAAGTACAGCCCATTACTGAAAGAAATAATAAGCTGGAGATTGTTAAAATTAGAAACTTGTTTAAAAGACAATGTTGACAGAATTGAAAGATAATTTTCACAGTGAGAGAAAATATTTCTAAAAGATCATTTGATAAACCACTAATAATCAAAATATTTTAATACTTAAAGCTTAGCATCATTGGAGTTTTAAAAATAAAATAACAGACACGTCACCAAAGGAGTAACACATATGGATATAAGGAAACAAAAAGGTGCTCCAGGTGAAATTTCACTCTGGGAATGGAAATTAAAACAATGAGAGGTATTAAAATCACCAAATTCAGAACAATGACATCAAATTTTTTGAAGAGCTGGAGCAACAGAAATTCTCCTTCACTGCTGGTGGGAACACAGCATGACACAGTCACTTCAGAGCACAGCTTACTGGTTTCTAACAGCATGTTCTCCCTTAGCATTCCATAACTCAGCTCTTGGTATTCATTCAACTGGCTTAAAAACCTATGTCCATGACAAATGTATACATAGATGCTTAGAGCAGCTGACTCAAAATTGCTAAAACTTTAAAGCAACCAAATTAAGTAGCTGAACTGTACAAATAAACTCTGATACATTCAGAAATAAGAATATTACTCAGTGATAAAAAGAAATAAGCTGTAAAGCACTAAAAAGACACCGATTAAACTTAAATTTACATCAAAAAGAGCAAGGAGTTTATTGGAAAATGGTGTATACTATATAATTTCAACTCTATGACATTTTGAAAAATGTAAGACTATGAATATAGTAAAAATATCGTCATTTGCTAGAAAATGATGGGATGGGTTAAATAAGTAAAATACAGATTTTAGGACAGTGAATACACTGGGCACAGAATAATGGTATATACAGGTCATTGTATATTTGTTCATATCATAAGATGTATAATACCAAGGCCGAATACTAAAGTAATCCACAGACTGAAGTGTCGTAATGCTTTCCTGCAGGCTTGTTAGGATGATGAATGCACCGCTACAATGGAAGATGTTGATAAAGGAAGAGACTGCATATTTTCAAGCAGAGGATCTATAGTAGATCTCTGTATCATCCACTGTAGGTTTTAATATGTTCCACTGAAGCTTATTAACCTCGATTTGAATCTTGTGAAACACTCACTAGTCAGGTGGCTTGGATAAAGAATTACAATTTCTGTACCTCAGATTCTTCATTTATAAAATAGAAATTATAATCGAATCTCTTTCTGAAACATTTTGAATAGTAAATAAATTAAAAGGCATGCAGTGGTTAGAATACTGCAACATAGCTTTGATCTCAGCTGTCTTTGAAGATGAGACATCAGTAACCCTTGGTCATGTGGGAACAAATTGAATGAAGCCAAATGGATCAGTCAGCGCGAAGCCTTGTGTTGCATCATTTGATACTGTTTTCCTTTCTCTTTATGCAACTGCCTCTAATTCTTGTCATCTTTCCACTTAATACTACTTTATGACTTCATATTTTACATATTCCTTTACATGTAAATCAAATGTGTCACCTTTTGGCCAGCTCATGTCTCCTCTCAACTCTACTTTTGTCAATGACATCTCATGTTTACATGTCTGGAAAATATTAAATTCATATCTATTCTGGTCTTCCCTCCTTCAGTTTTATCTACTTTGGCTCTTAGTTCTTTAGTTCTTATTGTTCTCTCCATTTTTTGGAAACACTTTGAGATTTATCCACTGCAAATAATAATGATCACTAATAACATACTAATTAAAAGTCTTCATAGAATATTAATGAGGGTTACATTTCCATATAAAGTTAAGATTGATAGTGCTTTATGGAGTAAGATATAGTAAAACATTTGTCTGATATCAGTGCCAAATGCTCTTATATAGTTCCATCGAAATCCCTAAAGAAGCAGAAAATATGTAACCATTGTATAGACTTTTTGAGTTACTGTGGAAAAGCAATATAATATAGGAGAGCAAAACAGCACATTACTTTACATCTGAACATTTTAATTTTAATTTCAATATGTTAGCTTTCCATCACTGTAAGAAAATACCTGGGATAAAATAAGAAAGATTTATGTTGGCTTGCAGTTTCAGAAGTTTCAACTCACTGTTATTGGATTCTGCTCCTTCTGGGTCTGAGGGGCAGCAGTGTATCATGAAGCAAGTGAGAGAACAAAGCTGCCTATTCCGTGGTGGTCAGGAAGCAGAAACAGGTAGGGTCTGCAATCCTACCTCTGCTTGCAAGGGAAGGTCTTCAGTGACCACTCCTCCTCCCATGAGGCCCCACCTCTTAATGATTGGTTCACCTCCTGATAGCACCACAGGTTGGTCACCAACCCTTTAACACATGGACCTTTGGGGGACAGTGAAGATCTAAACTATGCATAGCACTTAGTTTGGGCATTTTTGTTTGCTAAGATGTAAAATAACTCCCCTCAGCTAAAGCCTTTTTATGGATAAAGTGAATATATTTGTAAAGCCAACAGAATAAGAGGTGTAACTGACCTTAATGACTTGATGTGAGAATCAAATATGTAATTTTAAACCTTAAAATATTGAATATAATTGATCAGTAGCACTCCAAAACACCATTGCAAACAGAGTGTTTTATGTTGAAATGTCATATTTCTGCATGAAGGTAGAATTTGTTACTTTCCTGGCTGTGTCTCCATAAGAAAATGCATCTCCACATTCATGTTATTTAAATATATTTTTTTTTGTTGTTTTTTGCAGTTTCTACTTCAGTAAGCCGTGTGTGGTGGACTGACAACTGGTGGTCACTTTGAACTGAACTAAACCAGCATGGTGCTGGGTATGGGGGCCCACCTGAGGATTGTTGCCAGCGGCATAAGGGGCAGAACTGAAGAGGAGGAAGAGCTATCGGGAAGCTGTTAGGGAGCTGATGGTTCTCTTGGGTTATTCTGTTGGAGGAGCTTGTCATGCTGGCTTTCTTGATGAACTCGGCTGTTCTCATTGGAGGAGGAGCTTGGGACCTCGTTGTGGCTGAGAATGGCTATAGCTCACTTTAGGGGAGCTCTGGTCCTTTAATCATTGCTTCCTGGCTCCAGAAGGGAAGATGGTGCACAGCTCAGTCTCCAGGAGAAGCTTGTTGCATTGGCTTTCCTGAAGGGAACTCAGCTTTCCTCATTATCAGAAGCGCTCAGGACTTCACTGTTGCTGCAGATGCCTGTGGTACTTTTGAGGGGAGCTCTGTATCTTATTTTGAGCATCGCTTCCTGGCTCTAGTGCAGATCCCTCAGCCTGCTAGCACAGTCCCTTCATCCTAATGGCACAGACTTTCTAGATTCCACCACTAACCTTTGGTCCTTCCCAATGCAGAACTGTGAACCGGCCTGTGTGAGCCATTGTCATGGACTCTAGGCCCTCCAGCTTGTGGGAAGCACTGTTATGGGCTCTAGGAATTCAGCTGAATGAATGCAGGGCATTGCTATGGGATCCAGACCCTCAGCTGGATTCTTTGGTCTTTAGTGTGTGGATAGATTTCCTGCACACTCTTTTTGCATGGTTCTTTGGGTGATTATTGTAAATAATCTTACAAAATATGTATCCTGTATCCTTTTGTTTCCCCTTACAAAACCCCAAACTACAGCACATGCTCACCACTTTCTAAAATTTATGCCTTTCCCCATCAATATCTCCCTTCTGTGTGACTCCAGTGCTTTTTGTCTGGAAATTGTATATTAATATTTCACCTTCAAATCTATATTCTATCCAAAAGTTTGCATTAGTTTTTTTAAGTAAATTGAGCATTTAAATATATTATTTCAAATTTCCTCTATTTTTCACAAAACAATGTGCAAAATCATATACATGGTTGGCAAGGATTCTTGAAAACATGCCATTTCAGTAATTCCTTTAGACTTATCTATTGCTTTAATACTTCCTTAAACTGTACCTAAAAAGGACAATGCTTTCTTCCTTCCAGACTGTTATGGTTTGATCTAAAATGTCCACACACAGTGGTGCTGTTGAATGTCCTGTTAAGGGGTAGGGCCTAGTTGGAGGATGTGAGTCCCTGAAAGCATGACCTAGAAGGCTGAATTCTTATCTGTGACTCCTTCCTCTGTCACTAGCTCTGTCACTCTGCCCATTTGACCTCCTTGAGTTGAGCAGATTTTCTTTGCCATGCCTCTCTGTGATGATATTTCAGACTTAGAACCAAATGACCACAGACTGAAACCTCTGAAAGCATGACCCAAATAAACCTTTAGCCTGTGGATGTTAGGTATTTTGTACTAAGAAGAGAAAAACTAATAAAATTTGTAATAGGACTAAGGTTGCTGCTCTGACTATAACTGACCATGTGGTTCAGAAGCCTTTGAAACTGACTTGAGGGAAGAGTTAGGAAAAATTTGGAGAAGTAGGATATCAAATGTATACAAGTTTGTAATCATGGATCAGGGCTCAGAAGACTAGAATGCCCACAACAATGTAGGCAGTCGAGGTCATGTTCCTTACGCTTTTGCGGGAGGGAAGAGAATAAGGATTCATGGTAATTAAACTAGAATCCATGTGTGTTTCATTCTGGCAAAGAGCTCATTTATATTTCATTAATATTATAAGACTTTGTATGACGCTGAATTTAAAGGTGGTGGGCTAATTAATTTGACAGAGAAGATTTCAAGGAACCTAAAAATCAAGTGGTGGCTTGGCTACTATTGGCTGCTTTTAACCAAATCTACAGTGAGAATCAGGAGCAAAATTCACAGGTGAAAGATTTTTTAAAATTGCAATTTGGGCAGAAATGAAATGGTTGTTTTCTAAAAAGATTGGTACCATTTTTTAAAAAATGCAAATACTTTGCAGCAGACAATAGGAAAGATTACTTGAGGGCATCTCAGAAATTTTCCAGACCTCACCAAGACAAAGCTCAATGGAATAAAAGGGGAAACTATGTTGAAAGATTTTACTTTGAGAATAAAGCCCTAGGACACTGCTCACCTTGGGACCACAGTCTTAGTTACTTTTTCTTAGCAGCTCAGGCACAAAACCTGACACACACAAATTAAGGGAGAAAAGGTTAATTTTGACTCACAGTCTGTATAGGTTTCAGTCCACAGTTATTTGGCTCCAAGGGAGGGCCACATGGGAGAGGTTCGTGGCAGAGGAGAATCAGCTTGTGCAGTGTTGACCAGAAGCAGAGAGAGTTCAAAGGAGGGTGAGAGATATAACCTTCAGGACACACCCCCAGTGACCCACTTCCTCCTATCATCCTTCACTTGCCAACATCGCGTTTAGCT
Source organism: Chinchilla lanigera (assembly GCF_000276665.1). NCBI lineage: Eukaryota > Metazoa > Chordata > Mammalia > Rodentia > Chinchillidae > Chinchilla > Chinchilla lanigera. The sequence continues at coordinate 56,598,503 of NW_004955402.1, read as the reverse complement.
ACAAACTCATCATTGGACTACTTCACTGATGAATATCAAGTCCTCACAATCCCATCACCTCCCAAAAGCCCCACCTATGAGCACAAGAGGCGTGGGAGGGCATCTAGATATAAATCATAACAATCACCTGGGAAAATGCTTCTCTGAGTGTAGCCATCCAGGCAATGAGAGGCCAATATAGGCATGGTCCAAGAGAGTCCAGATGCTGCTTGGACCGGCAACAGACACTGGCATTACACACATGTCGATTATTGTTTATATAAAAAGAGTTATAGGGTCATAGAGACTTTCATCTAGATTTTACAGCAAGGCCTAGGAGGCCAGACAACATGTTTTAGGAAGGTCACAGTACTGCCAGGAGACCCTGAAATGATGATGGAAGAAGCTGTGAGAGTAAAGTGAAAGATGACATAGAGAACCCAGAAAGCTAGACATCCCAGGAACACAGAATTACTTCTGAGGAAAGCCACAGGCAGTGACCACAGCTAGTTTAAGAGAAGCATTGTGATTTGGAACCAACAAGGCTAACCACAGCTTTGGGAAGTCATGTTTTACCACCATATGTGCCAGGTGCTGTACAGGGAGCTACAGGACCTAATATTTGTTCTGCTTGATCTCCATTTTGCTTTAATCTGATTTCTTTGTATGGCTCAGTCCTCAATTTTGGAATGAGAATGTTTGCACTGTGCCTTTGGAAGGTTGAAAGTATTTATATTTCTTTTTAATTTTTATAGGGGTTTAGAGCTAAGTTCTTCCCTTTAGACTCATTGGAGATTTATGACTTGAAGTTCTGAGCAATGCTAAAACCATTAAGAATTTAGCAAGTCATGGGAGTAGAGTAAATGCACTTTGCATCATGAGATGCACATGAAGCTTTAGGGGCCTGGGTGAAATGTTATGCTTTCATCCAGACTGGTCCCCCAAAGTCTCATGTGTTCAGAGATGAAGCTTTCAGAAGGTGATTGAATCACAAAGAGATGAAACTTAATGGATTAATTCACTGATACATTAAAATGGAATAACTTCATTGACAGGAGGTGGGGTTCGTCTGGAGAGGTGGTTCACTAGAGGCATGACATAGAAGGGTCCATTCTTGTCCCTGTTTCTTTTTTTCTGGGTTTCTGTGTGGACTGTGCCACTATGGATGACAGCTTTCATTTGCCATAACCCTCAACCATGACATTTTTAACTGGATGCTAGCTGAAAATGCACTAACCTCTTTGAAACTGTAAGCAGAATAAACTCATCTTTCCTTAATTTGTGGGTGAAGTTGTTTTATTCCAGGAACAGGGAATATTGGTAACAGATTTTTGTGTACTTTGCACACTACAGGCAGATCCATGCCTCTGTGAACAGTGTCTTCAAATATGAACGTGAACACAGACCACCGTAAGCTGGGAATCCACACATGGACCACCTCTGTAGTCTGCACAAAGATGTGCCTAAACAAAGGCCTGGCTACAGAGTAGAAAGTTATTCACCTCTCCATGGGGGATGGTTGTCACTAGATATATGATTGGGCAGAGTAAATGCAGCTCCCAGCTTCTCAAATTCAATTTTTTTCAAACACTGTTTAGTAATAGGCCTGTTGCTACTGAAATAGAATAATCTGCAGGAATTATTGAAGCAAATTTGTTGACCTGATGAGCTAGACAGGGAGCATTGAAAAATGCAATACTAAAGTTCAAATAATAAAGGTGATACATCTTGAAGTAATATGCTAGAAACATTGAAATAAAAGCATATTTGGAAGAGCTGGTTATATTATAAATATGCTCATGAGAGTTATTCAACTATATGTGCTCTATAGATTATAAAGAATATAGTAATTTTAAAGCACCTCAACAATATAGTTATTGTGAATTTTTATGACAAAAGCTATATATATGTATATGTGTATATGTGTGTATACATATATATAGTTTCTTGGTAAATATCCCTGCAGATAGCTATGTGTACTCAAAAATCAAAACTCAAATGAACTTATTGAAGAATGTAAAGATGCACCTTTACAAATAGCTTCCTTATATATCTCTTCAATTAAATTTTGCACCCTGAGGAATTAAAAACATATGTTCAATAACCACAATGTTGAAATAGAGTGTTTGAAATAATTATCTCTTCATGTTAACACCCAAATCAATAGTAAACTCCCTTCCCTCTTCAATGCAGCATTTCATTTGATAATTTGCAGCTGTATGCTAATTGCATCAGGAGCTCTTGATTTCCTGAGTATGCTAATTTAAAGTTCTGTTGAGTGGGTGACTTTGTTTCGTGGAAGCCTGAAATATCGGCCATATAGAATTTGCCATAAAGCTAATTTTTCCCTCGGTTCCTGGGGAAATGCAAACTGAATGCCTTTTTTAATAGTATCTCATGTACAGAAGAAAGTTGTGAGGATTCTGGGCCACCTCAGTGATGACTAAAAGATGAGGAATTGAACTCTTATAAGGTTGGGCTCTCTCCCATGAATGGGAGAAACCTGAATTAAAGGAAAGATGAGCTCCAAACAGCAGTCTCCAGTATCAAATTAACATTTGGTGCAGCTGGACGAAGGTTCAAGTGTACTAAGTGTTTCAAAAAATACTTCAATTTATATGAGGACAGATAAATGCCAATTGATCTCCTAAGGGAAAAAAATGACATCAGAGACACTTTCCTAATAACTGAAAGTTAGCTATGGACAAGCCATTGTCAAGGGTACAAGTGGATTGTGAAGCTATTTTTATTGGATTTTCTAAATATTGCTTTGGAATTCTCCTTGTGGGCCTAACCTAACCTTTAGCTTATGCACTGTACTTAAACAAAAGGCAGGGTACAAGTATGGAGTAATATTCACTGACCAATCTTTCCTTTAGAGGTTCAGTTTTAATATTCAACATTGGAAATAGAAAAATGCCTTACCAAATGATGTATGAAAATAGTCATTATCTCAACACTGAAAGAATGCTACTTGAGAAACTAAAATAAATATTTATTTTTCCTTTATATTTTCTTCTTCCTCATGTATTGCTATTATGTTTTAGTGATAGTAAAATATATTTCTAATATTTATTATATATGTATGTGCATGCAAACACACATATGTTTAAATACCATTTTTATTTCCATCTTAGTTTTCTTATTGCTGAGACAAAATACCCAACAGCCCAAACTAAAGAAGGGAAGATGTATTTCACTTTACAGTTTGTAACATTTTCAGCCCATAGTCAGCTTTTTCTAAGGCAGAGTTGGATAGTAGAGGGACATTGTAGAGGAGAAACAGTTCATGGTATCACAGGCAAAAGACAGCAAGTGGCAGCAGCAGCAAGCCTGCCTCCCCTCTCTTCCTTTATATTCCATTCAGGCTATAAATCTATTGGTTGGTGCCAGCCACAGCTAGGATTGGGCTTCCATTAGCCACACCCAGAACTATGCTAACTCCAATCAGTGGATTATTTTAGGATCACTCACTTATAATCCCAGTATCAATGAGCTAGATACAGCCAGCTCCAAATAGCTCCACCTATAAGTGCATGAGGCTTTGGGAGGGAGGCATCTAGACACAAGCCATTACAATTTTCCATCATAGGAAGGAAAGCATAGGGTCACAAGAAAAATTTTAAATTAATTTCTAAGAGATAACCAGGTAGGTGCTATAGTCAGTTTTGAAAACAACTATTTTGCCCCTAGGGTCTATAGATTTAGTCACTATCTTTATTTCCTAAACACACACACACATACAAACATACATTCATATGACTAAAAATGCTAAAAGTGACTGACAATTCCCAACCTACTTTAATGTCTTTCTATATTATATGTCGATATTAGAAAAATGGAAAATATGTTGCATAGGCTGCGGACAGTGGTGTATATTCTATTTCCATTTTGCTCAATAATTTTCCTGTATATGTAGGAATTAAAATCCAAGGATAATATATATCATCTGGACTAAAGAAATTTTTTGTAGATTCATGAAAATCTTGCTGATGTAATATCAAAACATATGTTTCATTGCTTGAAGAGATTTCTGTATTGAATTTCAAAAATTTTATTTCAATCAGTATCAATAAAAACTAGAGCTGAAATTCTCCTTTTCACACAAATTACGAAAGCTAAGGGCATACATTTACAATACCTTAACAAAGAAGCATAGATGGTCATTAGCAAAGCATAGAGGAATAAAAAATGAAAAGAGAAATAAGTTAACAGGTGTATTCCTCATGTAATATTTTTAAATTTCTTGGGTCCACTTCATAGAAGTTTACAGTTTTAAGTTTACAGTTTTATTTGCACTTAAAAAAATAAAAGGAGGAAAATGAAATGGAGCACAGAGTGTTTCATGAAACTCAAGTGATTTAATTTAGTAATGAAAGATATTCAAGTCAGATTAATTATATAAATATCAATGTAGGGAGACCTAAAAACATAATGGTTTGATACTGACAGAACTTCAAAACTGAGATTATATAATACAATCAGTACATGTTTATGTAAAGAACATGAATTGTATACATTCCCCTGTCTCTTGTTTAGTCGTACAAACACCATTTACATTTTACTTTAATAGCAAAAAGGAAATTCAATTCTTCTGCCCAAATGCGAAATTTAAGATGCATTGAAAATTAAATGATATATGTCCCCTTCAGGCAGCAAACATTTATATAATGCTTACTGTGACGAATAGTGTAAGGTACAAGGATGTACAGATAGGCCACCTTTCCTTTATTCAACAACACAAATTAGTGGTGTGATATGGTTTGTATTGTCTTAATTTCATTTTTTTGACACTGAAGGGAAAACTTTATAAGAGAAATTGCTGTTTAAAGCTTTGTTCTTTCAAAACTGCCTAGCTGTGTAACTGCGTCATGGCTTTATAATTATTTTCTTGGCTGCTGTAAACTCAAGAGCATAACTAAACATACTGGATGCCTAGCTGAGCATGGTGGCACATGCCTGTAATCCCAGCACTCAGGAGGCTGAGGCAGGAGGATCGTTATGAGTCTGAGGCCAGCCTGGGCTACCAAGTGAGCTCAAAGCTAGCCTGCACTGCATAGCAAGACCCTGTCTCAAAAAGACAAAAAACCCAAAACAAACAAAGAAAAACATGCATGATGCCTAATTGTACCATTAAACCAAGCTTCATAAATTTATGATCATTAATCTACCCTTGTAACCAATGATCTTACCTTGCTGGCTAATCAGAAGAACTGCCAGGCTATTCTCTCTTGCTTATGTACCTCCTGTTTGTGCATTGCATAAAAGCCCTAGACCACCAGAGATCAGGGCCTGATATTTTGGGAGCGATGTTGATCAGTGCCCATTGATGTAAATAAATCTGCCTCCAAATCCTAGGTGTTGTTTTGCTGTTTCTGCTTGCGACTGAAACACAAGGTATTTATAGCTGACCTGAACCTTATTGTGTAGCTGAGACTGGCCTCAAACTCATGATCTTCCTGCCTTCCTAGTGTTAGAATTATAAACATGCACTACTACATTGTGATAGCTGCTGTAAGAGTGATGGGAGCTCATTAGAGGTGTAAGTATCAATTCTGAAGATGCAGAGAAGATTTCCTGAGGAGGCAATATGTGCACAGTAAGGTTAAAGTTTAAATTAGAGATAGTTTAATAAGAAAAGGAGGCTGGACATGATGGCGGGAGTCTGTAATTCCAATGTTCTGAGAGGGCTGTGGCAAGAAAATCCAGAATTTGATCTCAGGCTAGACAACATAGCAATTTAGGGAGAGCTTGTCCTAAAAATTAAAGAAAAGGCATAGAGATGTAGCTCAGTGTGATAGTCTTGTGGTAAATCCCCAGTGGTGTAAACAACAAAAATTAAAACAGGAGGGGGAGTTACAACTGAGGTGGGAGGGGAAACTTAGAGGTACAGGGCACTTGCTTCCCATCAATTCCATGTCCATCACTCTGCTCCTTAACCATAGCCACTGATTGCCGAAAGGTCATTCTGTGTTTCGTATCTCTTTGGCACTAGAAAGCACAGGCACTGAGCAGCCAAGCATAGCTAATCATGGATGAAGCCAAAACCCGGGAAGAAGGTAAGCCTCAGAATGTCGGCAACTTCAGGGAGAAATGAAGGACTCAGCAGTGGTAGCCCCAAGAAAAGCTCGTGGATATTGTAAACTATAAAAATAGTATGGAGTTTTACTGCAAAAATGACTCATTCATGGCAAAGCTGGAAAGGAACATCATTGCAGTTCCTGCTATATGCCCAGAGAGTATTTCTTCTGGCTCTTTTTTGTGAAAAGGTTAAGACTGAACCACAGAACAACTACTGAACAGCTCTACTTTAGGAGTTTTAGTGTCACTCTCCCACAGCGACTAGGTGAGAGGCAGCCATGATAGGCAGCTACAGAAAGGGTGCAGGGTAGACATAGAATCCCTAAGAAGCTTAAATGCAGGCCAGGAAGGACACAGGCTCTGCCCTTTATAGTGAAAAATTAGACCTGCCAAGTGTAACTTTCAGAAGATGCTGGATCTGAAAGTGTTAGCATTAAATCCAAATGTCTGATTGAACTCCTGTCCCCACTGCCTTCACCCAGTAGAGATCAGAAGCCTACTTAATACCAACATGTGGAAGGATATCCTTTGGCATGAATGCTTGCCCCATTCTAGGGTATATGAGCAGAGGTGCCCCTGGAGCGTGGAAGGCACTTCACAAACCGACAGGCTCTAATGCCAGGCAAAGAAACTGATGAATTGTTGGATTCCCAGACTAAATATCTTGGGAAGAAAACATTCATTCAAATGCACAGAGAAAGGTTCCATATTGTGGACTCAATATTTTATTTCTCTCTTTTTATTTTCTTGGCTTTTAAAATTAAAATACAAATGCTATTTATTTTCCTTTTTTTATTTCTCCTTTTTGAGTTTTTCTCCTTCTTTTTCTTTTTGATTTATTTTGATGTATCAGACTTGCTACACAATGGTACTGGGAGGCAGAGCACTAGGTCCAGGATCCCCAGGAAGTTCATGGAGCACAGTTACATTTCTCTAGCGGAAAGCATAAGGAATAAGAGAGAATACCTATATTGTTTTAATCTGCATTTCTCTGAAGGACAGTGTATTCATGTATTTAGTGGCCATTTGTTATTCTTATACTGGCAAGTGCCTATTCATTTCAGTTGCCTAATTTTGATTGGATGTTTTATTTTACTGGTATAATTTTTATTTCTTTATGTATTATAAATATTAGGGCTCTCTCTGTGGAATGTGTGGCAAATTTTTCCCATTGTGTAGGTTATCTCTCCATCCTTTGGGTTGTTTCATTTGCTGTGGAAAAACTTTAATTTGATATGAGCCTATTTGATGCTTGCTTAGAGATTACTTCTTAGGCAATGTGGTGTGTATAGAAAGTACTTGCCTCTCCCTATGTCTCCAAGTTTTATCTATTCTATCTTCCAACACATTGAGTGTTTCTGTTTGATTATTTAGATCTTGATCAATCTATTTTCATATTAGTTTTATAAATGAGATATATATGTGCCTAGATTCAATCTTCTGAGTGTGCAGAGCCAATTTTCCTAGTACAATTTATTAAAGAACCTATGTTTCTTCCAGTGTATGTTTTAGACCGCTTTGTCAAAGATAAAAAGAATGTGCCTTTTTTACCCTCTACAAGAAATTCAGAAAAGATTTAATGCGAATACTGCTCCAAATCTTCAATGAAATCAAAAGGAAAGCAATTCTCTCTAACTCATTTTTGAATGCAAGTATTATACTGATACCAAAAGCAGAGAAAGACCCAACCAAAAAAAGTGAACTACAGGCCA
>NW_004955402.1:56562998-56587216 GCF_000276665.1 Chinchilla lanigera | reverse complement strand
TTAGTTTTGGACCTCAGGTATTTTGCCTCACCAATGGAAAAAAAGTAACCAAGTCAAACAACAATGGACAATGTTATGAAGATCATAAATAACATACCTTGTGAAGAACAATTGACAGTTTTGTTCCACACTATCTTTTCAAGGCCACCACTATAAGAAAATGACATTAGAAACCAGAAAGAGTATCTTCCTCCAATGCTGAGAACAGACTTGTTTCTTGATAAAGGAAGATGATGTTTCCCTCCCAGATCAAAGTTTAGCCAGTATGCCAGCAGTCAGTTCATTAGGTAGGGGAAACTCTGACTGTATGGTTTAACAGTTTTGTTGTTAAATAAACCTTTCAGTTCACTTGCTCTTATTTGACCTAAATATCACAAATATTGAAAGTCCTGAATCCGAGAAATATATTATTAGTGTCCCAGTATCTTCACAGTTGTTAGCACTTCTGACATGTGGTTTATAATGGTATCAATTGTCTAGGTTACTTTTCAGACTTAAAGTAACTTTAGCTGAAAAAATGATATGATCAAACATGTTGAATGTTTAATTTTTAGAAAAATTGTCACATTAAAGGATGCATTAATTAACTCATTGCCATTAATCACTCTCTTAATATTCCCCTTTGCTTCAAACACTGATATCCCACCATTCTTGTCACATTCTAAATCAGTCTTCTCTGTCTTCATGAGATGTGATAAAAAATATGGTGAATGATATTGTCAAGTGCAATCTAGTGGAAAGGTAGGCTCATTAGGAATTACAGTGCATCTTTCTCCACCTTAAATCCTTGGACCTTGACTCCATGCAACTTCTGGCTCTCCTCAAAAGTCAAGATTACAACGAAGGTAAACATTCTGAACTGGTTTGAAGCACCAAGATAGCTTTGACAATACAACTAAAGACATTCATTAAAAGACATCATTATTGATTTGGAAAGTAGAAATAATAATACAATAAGTATTTTGAAAGCAGTATTTTGAGGGAGATAATACCAAACTGTATTAAATTTTTTTGGAAAGGTAAACTTTTATTGTAGTTTTCAATCACACCACATAGTCTGTCCTTGGACATTCAGAAGTCTAACGAACGAGTGGAAAGGTTGAAAGCCTTGGCATCCCTGTGCTTCTGTGGTGCAAGTTTCCTTTGCTGCCTTGATTTTTCCATAAGATTCTACTCAGTTCTGTATACAGAACTATTAATCATTTGGGAAATATTTTCCTGGATGTATAATACAGGGTTAACTAAATTGAACTTACCTAGCCTTTCTCTTTTCCTACAAGACTAAAGACACAACTACCAGCCACCATGATTGGTAACATCAGACCAGGAAAGGAACATCTGCATGCCTATATCTGATAATATGAGTACCTACTTTGAAGATAACAATATGCAAATTGTGGTTTGTATCTCTACCCTTTGTGTGGTGGGTGTAGACAGGAGATTCTGCCTAAAGGGGCCCAGGAACCTGCTAACACCAACGTTTGCATTTGGACCCTCCCTATGCATGCCCCGTACCACAAGAGGTACTACAGCAGGCAGTCCACAAACTGCTGAAACCATGGTTCCTATCTGGGCTCTGTGGTTCACATCTGAGCTGTGCACCTCTGGGCTGTGTGCATGCCCTTGCCTTTAAGGAGGCCAGGACAAAAGCAGTACATAATAACCATGAGTGTAGCCCATGTCTGGCTCCTGCATGCACACTGAGCTGCCTGGAGACATGCAATCAGGCAATTCACCAGCTGCTGACCCTGCTGGTCATATCTGGGCTCTTCCTGTGCCCTAAACAGCCTGGGGATACAGGACAAAGTGGTCTGTGATAACACCATCAGTACAGACTGCTTCTTGGTCATATTTATGCCCTGAACTGTCAGGGGACATTGGGTCAGACAGTCTGTGATCTGATGACATTGTAGCTCATGTCTGAGACCTGAGAGAACTAGGTGCACTTCGCCAACTTCTGGAAGACCCCAGACAAAGCAGCACATCTCAGTGCCACTGAGGGGCAAAATAATGAAAATTATCCCATGCATATTATCTGACCACAGTGCAATAAAATTGGAAATTAATGAGAAAAGGAACTCCAAAAACTACATAAACACTTGGAAATTAAATAATAACCTCCTGAACAACCAATAGGTCACAAAAAAAGTTAAGAAGAAATTAAAAAATACCTACAAATGAACAAAAATGTAAATACAACTTACTGTAACCTGTGGGATGCAATGAAAGCAGTCCACAGAGGGAAATTTATAACAATGAACTCACACAAAAGGAAAATAGAAAGAGAACAAATAAGTAGCCTAACGCTGCACCTCAAACTTTTGGAAAAAGAACAAGTCAAGTCTAAAGTCTAAAACAAAACAGATTATAAAAATCAGGCAAGAAATTAATGCAACTGAGATGAAGAAGGCATTACAAAAATAAGTGAATCAAAGAGTTGATCCTTTGAAAGAATAAATAAAATTGATAAGCCCCTAACCAACCTTATCAAAAACAGAAAGGAAAAAAAACTCAAATGAATGCAATAAGGAATGAAAAGGATGAAATCACTACAGATCCTACCAAAAGTCCAAAGAACATTAATACCTAGTTTGAAAATGTTTCCTCCCATAGGATAGAAAACCCAGAAGAAATGGACAGATTCCTAGATATGTGGAAATTACCAAAGTTGAATCAAGAAGATATAAAAATCTTGAACAACCCAATATCAATTAATGAGATGTCAAACATGATTAAAAACCTACTGAGAAACAAAAGCCCAGGCCATGATGAATTCACAGCAGAATTCTACAAAATATTCAAAGATTTAATGTCAACACTCTTCAAACTCTTCAGTGAAATTGAAAAGGAAGCAGTTCTCCTTAGCTCATTTCTGGAGGCAAGTATTATACTGATACCAAGACCAAAGAAAGACTCAACCAAGAAAGAGAACTACAGATCAATCTCCCTAATATAGATGCAAAGATACTCAATACAACCCTAGCAAATATAATGCAGGAAATCATCAAGAAAATCATACACCATGGCCAAGTTGGATTCATTCCAGGGATGCAGGGATGGTTCAATATTCACAAATCAATACATCTTACACCATTTCAATAAAGCCAAAGACAAAAATTACATGATCATCTCAATAGATGCAGAAAAAGCTTTCAACAAAGTCTAACATGAATTCATGACAAAAACCCTACAGAAAATAGGAATAGATGGTCTTTACCTCAATCTGACCAAAGCCATCTATGATGGACCAATAGCCAACATCATACTAAATGGACAAAAACTGAAATCTTTTACTTTAAAATCAGGAACAAGACAAGGATGTCCACCATCACCCCTCCTATTCACTGTAGCTCTGGAAGCATTAGCTATAGCCATTAGACAAGAGAGAGAAATAAAAGGAATAAGAACAGCAAAGAAAGAAGTGAAATTATTACCATTTGCAGATGACATAATATTTTATATGGAAGACCTCCAAAACTCCACCAGAAGACTTCTTGAATTAATCAACAATTTCAATAGTGTAGCTGAATAAAAGGCAACACTCAAAATCAATACTATTCCTGTATACAAACAACAAACAGAGGGAGAGAGAGAAATAAAGGAAACCATACCTTCCACAATAGCATCTAAGAAATTGAAATATATAGGAATCAATTTAACAAAAGAAGTACAAGATCTGTTCAATGAAAATTACAGTACTCTAAAAAAAAGAGACTAAAAAGAATTCAGTAAATGGAAAACTATGAATTTCTCATGGATAGAAAGAAAGAACATTGTAAAAATGGCCATACTCCCCAAACTGCTGTACAGATTCAATGCAATTCCCATTAAAATACCATTAGCATACTTCACAGATCTAGATAAAACATTTTTTAAATTCATCTGGAACCAGAAGAGTCCCAGAATAGCAAAACCAATTCTGGGCCACAAAGAAAAGTCAAGCGGAATCACAATCCCTGACCTGAAATAATACTACAAGTTACTGTAATAAAATCAACATGGTACTGGCTAAAAAACAGACCTAAGGATCAATGGAACAGAGTGGAAGTAGCAGACACAATCACAAACACACTCAGCCACCTAATCTTTGACAAAGTGCACAAACAATCTCAACGGAAGAGAGACAGCCTGTTTAATAAATGTTGTTGGAAAAATTGGCTTGCCACCTGCCAAAGACTGAAAATAGACCCAAGTCTATCACCATGCACCAAACTCAAGTCAAAATGGATCACAGATCTCAATGTTAAGACAGAAACACTAAATTTATTGGAAGAGAAGGTAGGTAAAAACCTTGAAGACATAGGGGTAGGCAGAGAGTTTATGAACAAAAACCAAAGTACACAGGAAATACTTCAAAGAATGAACCACTGGAATCTCATCCTATTGAAAAGTTTCTGCACATCTAAAGAAGTCACCAGCAGGGTAAAAAGAAAACTCACAAATTAGGAAAAAAGTTTAGCTGACTGTCCCTCAGACAAAAGACTTCTATCTAGAACATACAAAGAATTAAAAAATATCAACGTCCCCAAATTCAAAGACCTAATCCATAAAATGGGCATCTGAGATGAATACACATTTCTCTCATAAAGAAATACAAATGGCAAATAAATACATGAGAAAATGTTCAACATCATTAGTCATTCAAGAAATGCAAATTAAAACAACATTGAGATTTCATCTCACCCCAGTAAGAATGGCTACCATTAAGAAATCCACCAATAACAAATACTGGTGAGGCTATGGAGAAATAGGAGCCCTTCTCCACTGCTGGTGGGAATACAGACTGGTGAGATCACTGTGGAAATCATTTTGGAGTTTTCTTATCAGTCTAGGTCTACAAGTCCCAGTCAACCCATCTATTTCCCTTCTGGGTATTTTCCCAGAAGATCTGAAAACATCATATTACAGTGATATATGTGCACTCATGTTTATAGCAGTGCAATTTGTAATAACTAATCTTGGAAGTCACCCAAATGTCTATCCACTGAGGAATGGATAAAAAATTTGTGACATTTTTATATAATGGAATATTACTCAGGTATAAAAAAGATAAACTTGAGGCTTTTATAGGTAACTGGTCACAAATAGAGACCATACTCATAAGTGAAATACATCAGACTTGCATGTGCAAGCAATGTATTTTCTCACTAGTGTAAGAACCTCAGAGTGAATAAAAATTAGGAGGTATGATAGACATTGTGAAATGAATGGAAGCTGCTCAAAAGTAAAGAGCAACTGAAATGATGGAAAGGAGAAAAGAAAGAGGGGGAAATTATGTATGTATGTATATACAAGATAGCTAACATAGTTTTACTACTGACTTCTTTCACTTTACTGAAAGGAACAGTTAATGATTACTTATTTAATCGATCTTGCATGTCTCTATTTGTTTTCCTGAAAAATCACCTTGAAGATATCAATACGTAATACAACAACCATGGTTAATTTCCTGTCACCTTGTCTGCAATTTAGTGTTGCTGGTATTGTTCTTGTGCTATTTTGTAAATGGAAGTCTGTTAATTTATTCTCTTTCTTTTATTTTTAAATCAAAAATAGAAATTAACAATATGCAATGTAATAACCATTCCTAATTTCCTATCATCTTGTTTTGAAATTCTGTATTTTTTATTGTGTTTTCTTCTCTTTAATTTAAAAAAATGTTTATTTGACTTTAACATTTTTTTAATCCTATGTTTATATTTCCTTAGCTTTCTGGAGTTGAGAAATTGATTTGGAAGCAAAATTTCCACTCCTCCATTTTTGCCAATGGAACAAAACCTTTCATTATTTCCAATGTCTATGTCTCCAACATTGTTTTTTTACCCCCTGTTGAACGCATTTTGAGACCTGAATTTGTTAGCAATGACACAGACCCAACTTTTATAAATTATTTTTATTGATAGGTGAACTTTTATTTTCATGTGGAAAAGAAAAAGAACTTGAACAACACATCAAACATACACCTACATGGTTCTTTCTGCTTGGGCATGGCTAATATTGGTATTTAACTCAAAAATAAGCAAAGTTAGAAAAGTTCAAAATAAGTAATATTAACTTTAGAAGTTTTAAATCTTTAACCACTTAAAAATCCAATACATGTAATTTACATAGTGATAAATAGCTCACTTCATAATGTCAATATATTTAGTGCTCTAGAAATAATACTCATTGGATCCATCTAAATATATGGCACAAAATGTTAACAACTTTAAAAATATTTTGTACAAAGTAGTTTGAGCTATGTAAACATTGTGGAAATGACTCAGTATAGATAATTAACATGCCTCATCCATCGCATAAATACGATTTTTATAATAACACTTAATTTTCACTCCCAATCATTTTTCAAGAATTCATTATATTGTTATTCACTAAGATTGCTAGGGGCCAAGGTGGCTGTGAAGGAGTCAAGGAAATGTCTTTCAAAGGATACAGGATTCTAGTTAAATAGATAGCAAGTGAAATAAGACTGAAGGAGCTCACCTTTTTAAATTTTATTGTAGTGTTTATAACTAAAATAATTTAAAGATTTTACACAATATAAATCATTAAGACCTGCTCCCTCTAAAATCATGCTTTTTCCATACTATATGAAACCAAGAGATAGAAATAACCAAGGTATCAGAAATATTCAAACACTTGGAAAGTAAACAACAAACTTCTACATAAATAATATATCATAGACAAAGTCTCGAGATAATTAACAAAACCATCAGCAGCAGCAATAATAAAAACACATTGACTTGAAGGAAAACAGAAAACATGAAAAGTTATGGGTACAAAGTAATAATTTCAAAAAACATACAAAATCAACACATCAGGAAATAGCACAATCAAATCAATACTCTACTCTTATTTTCCTGAGTACTCTTTTGTTGCTGTTGTTATTTTTTAAATTTTTAAATCAGTAGATCACAAAGCTGTCCAAGCTGTCCTCAAAAGGGATTTTAAAACATAATCTTTTAAACAATTAATAAAACCAACAGTCTTCTAACATTGACAAAAGAAAAAAAGGAAGAAGGCTATTTTTAATATCAGTAATGAAAAAGGGGGTAGCAGACTTTGTGGACATCAAGCATGGAAAAAGTACCCCGGTATTTCTACCGGCATAAACTTGACCACTCACTAAATGGACCAACTGCTTGGAAAGCACAGACTACTGCAACTCACCCAGCAAGAGTACCACTTCCTACCACTGTATGAGTTTGGAAACTGAATTCTTAATTTAGAAACTCTCAACAAAGAAAGAATCATCAGGTCGAGAAGTTTTCACTGGAAACTCTACCAAAGGTTTTCATTTTTCTAAATCACTGATTCACCACAATTTCCTCTAAAAGAACTAAAAGATAGGTCATTTCTCAATTTGCTTTGAAGAGATATGAACCATAGCAAGAAGTATGGGAAAATAAAATTACATATGATTTGAATGGAAGTTTAAACAAACTAGTAAAATATTAACAAATAAAATATACCAATATATAACCCTGAACAAAAGGGGTTCCATGATTTCTCTCTTTTCTCTCTTTCTTTACTTTTCCTTTCTTTCCTTTTCCACTCCCCTTCCCCTGGTTCCCTTCCCCATTTGAATATTTTTCCTCCTATCTCACAATAGGTAGAAGAATGAGAAAAACAAAAACTAGTTATATCACGAACAGGTACAAGTTCTCTTTGATGACTGTGATCATTATGTATATCTAAAATGTACCAGTTAAATCTGATAAAAAAAAAACCCTGAACAATTGAGATTTATTACAAGAGTGCAGGGGGTTGAATATTTGAAAATCAATCAGTGTTATCCAGTACATTAACAGGGTAAGAGAGATAACCTGATCATTTACAAGATCATATTTGATACAGGAAAACACCTTGGCAAAATTGTTTTTGCTTTGTTTTGTTTTTGTTTATGTTGTTATTCCCTTTAAAATAAATACTTTTTCTTGTTGAACATTTTCAAACTAATAGAGATAAAAGTGAACTTCCTTGGCTTGAATATTAAGAATATCCAACAAAAACTTAAAGAAACATTATATTTTATGGTGGAAAACTGAATGTCTTTCCTTTATTTTTAAGGAAGTGCTTAGGATATCTTCTCTAATTACTCCTATTTAAAAAATGACAGAAATTATGGTCACTGAAATAAAGCAAAGGGTGAAATACAAGGTATATGAGTTAGGTTGCAAAATAAATAAAACTTTTCCTATTTGCAGATGTCATAGTTGTCTAAATAGAAATCCCAAAATGCTACATGAAATGCTCTTTAGAACTCACAAATTCAGTATGTTCACATGTTACAAGACATGCAAGCAAAATCAATTGTATTTCTCTGAACTAATAATGAACACATACACACTCAAATTAAACCAATAACATACTTAGTTATAAATAGATATACTGAAGAATTGGTTTACACAATTGTGGAAGCTGAGGAGTCTCATAATCTACCTACAAGCTGGAGTCCCTGGCAAACAGATGATAAAGTTATAGTGTAAATGTGAAGATCTGAGAGCCAGGATAACCAGTGTACATTCTGGAACAGATCCAAAGGTCTTAGACCCAGGAATACTGGTGCCTATAGTGAGAAGATAAATGTCCTGCCTTGAGAAGAAGAAGAGTGGATTCAACCTTCATTCACTTTTGTGCTCAATCTGGTCCCTCCGTGGACTGGATAATGCCCTGTCACATTGCTAAGGACAAAACCTTTTAACTCAGTCTTGTAATTCCAAGTATTAATCTCTTCTAAAAACACCATCACAGACACTCAGAACACTGTTTTACTAGTTATTGGGACATTTCTCATCCTAGTAAGATGGCCACAGAGCCTGAAAAAAACATGTATGTGATGAATTCCTGTGCAGTGATCTGCCAGCTGAAGCTGTCTGTTTTTCTTCTTTTGTATTTCTAATTTTTATTAGTGCACATTACTAATACAGAAGGATGCGATTCATGTGGGAAGTTGGTAGATACATCTCACATTTTTTGGTCATTTTCAATCCTGCTGTTCCCTTTCTCCTTCCACACTCTCTTCCTGACCCCCTTTCACATCTTCAAAATCCTACCTTCCAGTTTCCTGTCATCCGACCCAAGTTTACTCACTTATTCATTCATTTGATTTTTTCATATAAGGGAAAATATACAGTATTTAACCTTCTGGGTCTGTCTTATTCAATTTAACATAGAAATACCATTTGATCCAGCCGTACCAGTGCTGGATATATACCTAAAAGAATTAAAGGCAGCATACTCTAGTTTAGAGCTACACAATTCACAAGAGACTAGTCATGGAAACAGCGTAAATGCTTATCAGCAAATGAATAGATGAAGAAAATGTGTTGTATATATGCGATGGAGTATTAATTCATCCATAAAAAGTGAAATTGTCATTCCCAAGAAAATGGATGCAACTGAAGTCCATCATGTCTTCCCTCTTAGATGACATTCACCTCTATCCACTTGTATTGGAACAGTCTAGGTAATCACTACTAATAATGTTGTTGGCATTTATCATTTCTAAACAAATTTTTTTTCACTATATGTTTATGACATTTTGTAGTCATGATGTAGCTTGGTTTTTATTCTCTGTAACCTGATTCAGCATTATGTGAAGAAAATAGTCATTTTCTTGATACATTTACGCCTGGATATATTCCCCCCCCCCCGGTGCTGCACTGTATTCTAGTGTATGACTCAATCAAAATTTTATTTGTCTATCCTCTGCTCTGAATTGCACTGATTCCATTCAAACCATGTATAAGCAACATTGCTGCAAATATTTTTATGCATTTCTAGTGTTTTATTTGACTGAATAAGCCGAGAGAATCATACTTGTAGAAGAGGCAACTCTAGGTAAATACTCAGGACTGACATATTTCATTAAAAATTACTCACTACCTCTGCAGAAAGGGCCAACTGTATTACATGCTGGGAAATATAAAAGTGAAGGTGAGATCATCTTTTCCCTCATCCAGTCTTTATCCTCATAAAAAACTGAAAACAAATCAGTGCAATAAAGTAGAAAATCTACTAAAACAGCAAAGCTTTTTCTGTTGCATTAATCATCATGTGGGATTGAGACAGTCTTCTTTGAAATGACCTCTGAACTGAGTCCTCATGACTAAGTGTCGATTTTCCAGATGAAGAAAGCATAAAGTGCATTCCTGCAAGGGAAAAAAGAATGAGTAAGTGCGCTGAGATGAGAATCACCACAATCTGCTGAGAAAACACTTACCAAATGTACTAGCATGAGTTAAACTTGAAACACTTGGGGTGGATATGACAAAATAATGAACAAGAAGTGGAAAATTTTTAACTCATAAATAACTTATAAAATAATTTTTTTAATTCTGAAAATGAGTAATCATATGTTTAATCTTTAAAATGGTTTTAATCACTAAGTAATGCAGTAACTTTTACCCTTGTCACAGTATTGGTTGATTTCCAAATCCCAAGCAATAATTTCTGGACAAAAATTGAATTATCTTTTTTTTTAGTTAATGGTTGTTGAGCACTGTTATATCTTTACATCTTATTAGACTCTACATTTCTCTAATAATCTTTGGGCTCAGTGAAGTATAGGCAGGAATGTATAGTAGTCCTAGTATCCCCAGACAAGCAAGCTTCTGAACTTTTGTCAATGGTCAGGCAAGTTCTGCCAAGGGTGTACAAGCATGAAAATGCACAGAAGACATGCACTCCATTGTGGTTCAAACAAGGATTTTGAGGAACAATGCAGCTGTAACTTGCTAGTGAGACCATCTTGATAAGTTATTTAATCTTCTGTTCATGGCACACATTCATGAAGACAGAGCAATTCAAACTTTACATTGTTCTAAACTAGTCTTTCAACAATTTTGTTTCAAATAAATATAATAGTATGTGTTTATCTAAAGTCTGTGTGTCTCCCTTTACACTGTTTTCTATTTCCTTGGTATTGTCCCTATAATATATTTTTATGTTCTCTGTAATAAAACAGTGTTATAAAATAAGGCAGAGATTGCTGGATCATGTTGTGCCACTGTATCATATACAACTTCTGCTCTGATGTTAGAGCATTTGAACACCACAATAATAAAATTACTGAATGTATTTGAATGATATCTTATACCAGTTTTAAAAATTTAAGTGCTAACAGTTATCATGAAAATCAAAATCTTGATACATGATTTTATGCAAATAAAAAGCCAATCCCCAATCAGTCTCTGTCTACTAAACAAGCACAATTATACAGCAAAAACATAAACACAAATTATAAATTCTGAGAAAGATGGATTAATTCATAAATTATATGATATTAAGATTTTTGAAGGCTGAGGGTTTAGCTCAGGGGCCGCAGCACCTGCCTGGCAAGTGTGAGGTCCTGAGTTCGATTCCTGATATCCCTCCCTGAAAAAACATTTTTGAAATTAGGACCAGTATAGTAATTAGTATTTTTCGTTCATAAAAGTGGGATTATTAATGGAACCGTTAATTCCTTTTAAAAATGGCATGAAGGATTTCTTTGTTAATAGAGGGTTGAGTAGTATGTGACCAAAACTTGAACTCTTGGATAAAACGTGAAAATCATTAGGTTAAAGGCTCCAAAGTACCTAAGTCCACAAGAACAAGAGGAGATAGAAATACAGAGGGAAAAAAGTTTGTGGGATCAGACATTTTGCAAGTGATTTATTGTGATGTGTGTTTGACAGTGTTGGATGTATATGTGAGACTGCAACTCTGACTTCACTTACAGAAACTGTTGCAACTGCAGAGAGAAACCATGGAGTTTTTGCAGTATCTGGATATTAGAATGGTGAAAAGCGGCCTCAAAAACATGGTGTGTTTTCCCCCTGTTTGTAGGTTTGTTTTTGTCTTTTTGAGACAGGGTCTCGCTATGCAGTTCAGGTTGGCCTTGAGCTCACTTTATAGTCCGGGGTGGTCTCGAACTTGCAACCATCCTCTTGCCTCAGCCTCCTGAGTGCTGGGATTACATATGAAATTCAGAAGCAGTCTAGGATGGCAGCCTGTACAGCGTTACTGAACATACAGAAACATATTTGTCCTTCTAATTCTGAGGATAAATGATGAGTGATCACAGCTCTGCCGAAGTACAGACCACATTGTCTACAACATGCTTTAAGTTGAAAATATGGTTGTGTACACCTTTTACACAACTTCCAGTTATTCTAAATTAACAGTGTAGCTCAGCTTTGAATCAGGTCATTGTTGTAATGTCTGTGATTAGAAGAAGAAAACAAAGCCCCCGAAATTATCTACTTCAGTGAGTCAAAGAAACACTACAGTATATGGAGTAAGGCTTCAGGTCCTGGAAATAATTGGAGGTTAGAGTATATCACCATTACTAAGTGAGTTAGTGAAAAAGTGGACATTGTGCTTCAAATGGTTTTAACATAATGACTGGGATTATAAAAAGAATACAAAGTGAATAATCAAGAAGTAAAAAAAATCACGGTGACAGATAAAGTTTGTGAAAACTGATGGGTCAGATATCATTGGGCCAGAGGAAACTGAGGAAAGATCAGTAGACTTGAAGGTAGACCTATAAAAATCACACAAAATAAAGAACAAAGGAGAAAGAAAAGACAGGGGAAAGAGGAGAGTATTATCAGCTATGAGTAATATTAAATGACCTAATACGTGCACATCAGAACTCTGGAAGAAGGTAAGAGGGCTATATAAGAATAAATATTTGAAGAGATGATGGCTGATGATTTTTAAGTATAACAAAAAGCAACAAACCATAGGTTGAAGAAACTCCAAGAATCCTCAGGCAGGATTAATATACATTATATTCAAAATAAAAAAAAATGTTAAAGAGAAAACTTTAGAGGCAACCAGAGAAAACAGAAGAAAAATTTGTATAAGAAATCCAAGCGAACATGTAAGCAATTACCCATTCAAAATTTGATTGATTTATATAGACTTCCAGCATTAGTTCTTGCTGTTTAATGGACTCATAACTGTTAGTTTTTGGAATTGTCCTGGGTAGTAGATTTATTTGGTCTGTGCTGCTATTTGCTCTTTATGGAACATTTGTTTATACATGTGAACAAGCACAAGACCTTCAGCAACAATTGGTTGATACAATATATGACACAACTATATGAGAACATAAGTAAGCAAACAGTGAGAAGAGCAGAAAGCTAAATAAGTCAACAGCAAGAGTGTTTTCCAGGTGGTATAATATCAAATAGAAAATAAATAATCAAATAACAAGTTAAATTTAATAGTTGTAATACAGTGCAATTGGTCAGAATTCAAATTGTTACTGGCAGTGGATTGGATGGATTATTGACTTTTGTAAACAAGGGATCTGAAGCATCCTTTTTGGAGTGTTGTGTTTGTAAGTCATGCTATTTGGAAAAAAAAGAAAATAGTGAGTATTGGGAAAGAGCAAGGAATATTTAGAAGTTCTGTATACTACTTACTGAGAATGAGTTTTTAAACTGAAATGGCCACATAGTTAAACTAGATACAAAGTCTACAGGATAAGCACATACACACACACACATGCACGTGTGCTTGCACACACACACACACACACACACACACACCAGAAATTCTACTACTCGGTATATTTCCCAATGTAAATCACTTAGATATGTGTACCAAATGACACACAAAACAGTTTTCATAAGAATAATTTTTTTCTTATCTGTCAACTCCTTTCAGTAACGCTGTACAGGTCTACCTTCAAGTTTACTGATCTTTCCTCAGCTTTCTCTGGCCCAATGATATCTGACCCATCAGTTTTCACAAACTTTGTCTGTCACCGTCAACTCTTATCTGTCAACTCCTAGGAATTGAACACAGTCCCCACTTTTAATTTTTTTTTAATTTTATTGAAAGAGGAAAAAAACCCAAAATTTCTAAACAAGAAAACTGTGATGTTTGGAGAGGTAAGTCGCTAAGTTATTCATGCTGAGCTCAAACTTTCTACCCTCCTGCTTCAGCCTCACAGAGAGGCATACACTGCTGCACCTGGCAGGAACATTAATCTTAATCATCTTAATGTCAACTTTAATCTTAATAATTTTAATTAATCTTAATTGCTCAAAACTAAAAACAATTAGATTGCTATCAATATTATTACAAATGATTAAATTACAGTAAATTTCTCTAAGGAATAGTCTGGGGATATTAAGAAATAGTTCGCTTCTGCTACTCATAAAAACATGAGTAGATTCTATAAACTTCATGTTAAATATATAAGCACAACAGAATGAATACATACTATAATTTTTTTGGAAGATCCAGAACAGATAAATCTTATCTGTGATACTGAAAGAGTATATGTAGTGTTTCTTTTAAATATGGGCTTATTGAGTGGATCACAATGTACTCTAACACTAGATGGTTTATATTCTATTCTTTGATACTGGGTGATGGCTCCAGGATACAAAAATTTTTAAATATTTTTGATTTGCACATTCATGGTTGGTGCTATTGTAATTTATACATGTTACAACTCAATATAAAGCTTTTAGTTTTACATTAAAACGGCTTCAGTTGGGAGATTTGCTGAAGCATCTGTAAAACACTTAACTCTGTGTTCTGTAATTTATGTGTCAATTAAAATGTAATGTATTTGTTTTATCATTTGTGGTATCTTAAATTCCAAGCAATATGGTAAATTCTATTCAGAAAATAAAACACAGAACCCAGAGTTTAATTATGCTTTTGTAAACTATTATTCTACTCACATAGAGAAATGACTGACTTGTTTACTAAAATTTTATTAATCACCTGTTTAGTGAGTTTGCAGCTCACTGAGTACTATTGGTTTTAAGGTTTTACATACATTCTTGAAATTGTCTTTGATGCTCTACTTGTCAGGCCTAAGGTCTGTCACCCTGCTATACATTCTCTATTCAATAAACACTACTATCCTATACTGAATGGTACAGTACAATGGTTAAGAGCACTGACTCTCAAAATTAATTACCTGGTTTCAAACCCTGGCTCTGTCATGCACTAGCTTTGAGTCCTTGTACAAATACTACTATCCTTTATCTTCCTACTGAATATTTTTATTTTTAATATCTGATAGTAAAAAAATTTAAAGAGTTCATCTGCATGCTGACATCAATGCTAGTCATTTTGTGTTATTACTGACTACAATGGATTCTAATAATTCACCGAAGCAATCTTGAGCACTTTGAATATAAGAAAATTCATTACTGTGGAGGTCTTCAAACTTTCAGACATAGATTATTTTCCTTGGGAAGCTGTGGGTGTATTTTCTGTAAGACAGAGTTGTTTTTTGCTTAATTCTTCAACCATAAGGTTCTCACAGATGCCTAATTAGTGGTATGCATCGTGAAGGACATGCTTGGTGAGAGTTCTATGAAAATACCACATTTTTCTTGGCAATTCTAACTTTTCAATTGAGTTAGCTTCTGGACGAATGACATTTAATTTTTGATATCTCATCTAAAGCATCACTTATTTTGTTTTTAAAAGGTGAGTTTTCTGTGACTCTCTGGATCATTTAAATAAATGGAAATTCAATCTTTCCATGAAATGTAGATAATACCACTATATATTGACACTTGTATATACATTTCATGTTGGTTACTGGGTATCTTAAGAGGTATTCTTCTTGAAATTTCTATTTCCCAATATTATATTTCATATAATAGCATACAAATATTCATAGGTACACTTTTTAACAAAAGAATTAAATTCTTTGTTTAAAGTAACGTTTACATTTAAGACACATAGGCAGATTCAGGAACAGTGGTCCTCACATCCAAAATCACACTTTATAAACAGGTTAATGATTCATGAGTGCTAAAATTGCATTAAGAACTTTAGAGTAATTGAATAAAATAATACTTCAAGGAAAACAGAGGGTGAAGTCAAAATCAAGCCTCTGGAATGCATGTGGAATGAGGTGAAAAGAAAAGAAGATTAACCACACCAAGACAACAACAAGAGCACAGTAGTCAGCACACACTACACTAGACATAATGAGCAGCAAAAATGAAATTGTCTATGAAATAAAGGTAGGTCAGGACCAAACTGGAAATGGCCATAAACATCAAATGAGAATTTAAAAACTTATTGTATATTATCTTTTTTCTTTTTTGGTGGTACTAGGGATTGAATTCAGGGCCTCGTGCATGCTAAGCAAGCACTTTACCACTGAGCTACATCCCCAGCCCTAAAAACTTGTTCTAAAGATGACATCAAGAAATTGGACATGTCAAATGAATTACCCTTCTTTTGATACCATACAAGAATCTTAATATGGACATTCAAACTTTTGTGCATAAATGTACTAATATAATGACAGTATGCATCTAGATAACCCCAGCAAGGCCAGAACACTGTCCTTAGTTTTTTGACATTAAAGTCCCTAAAGTGAACTATATAGAGATTAATATTCATCCCATACTTGCTCTTTGTATGGACTCAGCAATATAAGTGCACTCCACCACCAAGTTCTGCAGCTTAAGCAACAGGCAGCCTGAGCAGAAGGCAAGGCTCCTTTGACACAGCAGCAGTCACATGAAAAGCACAGTGTCACTGAAAAAAATGCCTCCTTGTTATTCATGGCTCAGACGCCTCAGCTAGAGGCAAAGTTCACATCAACATCTCTATCAAAGTTGACTGCAAGAAAGAGGAGGAAACAGCGAAGCACTAGAGGTAAACTCTTCTTTCTACCAATTAAAAAATTCTGTCACTGTGAGCTAAAACACATTGTGATATTTTCCAAGCCATGATGGCCCTTAGGAGGATGGAGCCCTTACATATGGTGTTCTTTCCCTGAGAGGTAACCCCGGTTAACAACCCCTTCTGACTATAATGTGTTTCTCAAGCTGCCCCTTGGGAAGCTGGGTTTTCCTTTCAGATCTTCCATGAGAAGAAGGCTAGCAGATGTTGAAAAGAATGCACTCCTGCCTTCATACGCTGCTCTGCAAGCTTGTGCATGTAATTCTTCCTCACATGAACAATTTGCCAGATTTACTAAGAACAGAGGAAACATAATAAAGGAGCTAAGTAAGAGATTGGACACTGGAGCTGAATAGCCTCAGGCTTGAATCCATTCTGCCACTCACTGTGTAACTTTGAGAACATTAATTGGCCTCTTGAAGTCTGTTTCGTCACCTGTAAAATGCCGCTGCTGTGTAACACCCCCCAAGGCTGCTCTAAGCATCGTGGCGTTGAGGATTTTATCACTGCTTGCTCATGGATCCTTAGCAAGTAGCTGCCCTTGCTCTGTATGTGTGGAGTGAATCCAAAGAAATACTGAAACTAATGCTTATAAAATGGAAGTTACATAATGGTTGTTAATATCTACTGTTACTTGTATTATTGTTGATGAAGAATAGCATAAATAATTGCAGCAAGCACACCTCATGTAAAAAATGAAAATAGAGAACAGTAGCTTGTTAAGATGGATCCGACCTATGATTTAAGGGTGTGTCTATATCTCCTTATTTTACTAAAAGACTTATTTCAATCAGTACATGTTGTATTTTATTACATTCCATATATTCAAGGCATCTTTTAATATAGAAATTTTAATAGAATGCTACATTTGACTTGATAATATTATATTTAATGCTTTTTTATCTGCTTTTAAAAACCATTTTAAGAGACTTTTTAAAGTAAGAGTTTTAGGTTTTTCAGTTGGGACTAAAAAACAAATTCTAAAAACTTTTGTCTTTCCTATGATCAAGGACAATTTAATAAATGTTAACGTATTAGTTGCTCCTTAAAGACTGAAAATCCCTTGTCTGCAGAATTGCATTTTCTTTATCATTGTATTTTCTTAATTACTGCTCATTGTGTGATAGCGTTTACCTATTCAAAAGGCATTGTTCTATTTGGATTTTCCTAACTCTTTTTATTTGAATGTTGAAAATTTATAATTCCTAGAGAAAGCAAAGGTTAATAATGTATTTTTCTCTCTTAAAATAGTGAAGAGTTATATTCATTTAGTGATATTGTAAATTTGGGGCTTTAAAATAGGGTTTTATTTTCCTCCTCTTTGGAAAACACTATCAATTAAGAATGGGAAACTAAGCCATAGGAAGCCCTGATGGGGGGGTGTCATTACAGCTAATGCAGTGTTTCGCATGGGGCATTGACTCCATCCACTTTGGTTTGCAGTCTGCGTCTCTCATAGGACAAACACACTTTACGTGGTAGTTTGCTGGTAGTATTATAACCAATCTAGTAAAAATACTTTCTTTCTAAAAGTTTGCTCTGTACCAAAACCAAGCATAATTTGCAACACATTATGAACATATATATTTAGGTAAAGAATTGAAGCCAACAAATGTTTATTGAATAATTACCAAGAACAAGAAAAAGTAATACATGAATCAGGAAATAAAAAAGCAAAATATGCCGTGTTATCGTGGATCTTATATTTCAATGAATACACAAATACACGACTATCAGGACAGAAACTAATGCATGTCACAAAAAGAGTTTTAAAAAAATTGATGAGTACTATTGAGCAAACTCCTGGAAAGCTGTACACAAAAGAAAATGAAATACTTGGGGCAACATGACAGAACTGGTGAGTGTTGGATGGGGGATAAAAAAAGAGAATTATGGTATATGTCTGTGCAAAAGAACCATGAATTGTAAGATTTTAGGGTCTTAAGTAGGATTAAAGTATTCAGTGGAATTGAAATCATAGGGGAAATCTCAGACTATCTCGAGTAAAGATCATGTAGCTTAATGTTGGTTCTATCGAGGGTTAATTATGAGGAAAGGCAGACAGGACTCTTAAGGCCCTCTTGTTTTAGAACTCAAACTGAAAAACATGGAGAATAAATTCTTGCTTAACTGATTTAGAGCAAAAACAAGTTTTGTAAGACTGATTGAACTGATTGATTAATTTAACAACCACTTCATTGAATTAGGTAAGTTAGAGTGACTTTCTGCTTCTCAGTTTATTTAATTGCAAATTGGGGCTGGGGTATGACGATCACCATGAACAACCACCAACACAACTACAAAAAAAAAAAAACCTTTCTTAGTCTACAGTTTCAGTGAGAAACTATCTTTATTTCAAAAGGTTAAGAAAGAAAAATATGCATACATCAAATCAATATCTTATCTACAAATGAAGAAGGAAACAATTTTTAAAGAATACCCTGTACTTGGAGAAAGATCTGAGTTTATAAATGAGTCTCCTTGTGTTCTCTCAGCAGAGCACAAAGGAAGGAAACCTGCAGCTTGTACGTGGCAGGTGACCTTTAATAAATGTTTAATTGGTTTTCTTGTGTACAACCTAATGGACTATTGTAGAAGCCTTATGAGACATAAAATTTTGACACCCACCTTCCTTCTGCTACAAGGCCAAAGAAATTTCTTTTAATCAGGAAACTAAGTATGATGGAATTCTGAGAACATTTGGAAGTGTTCTTGTTTCTGTATCTTGATATCCTACAGGAACATTATTTTCTTCTAGAAATATTACTAAGATTCTAGATTCATTCTTTAAATTAGATAGATCACAGGAAGGTTTTAATAAATATTTAAATGAACAGCTATAAATAACCCAAGTTATTGGAAAATTGATAAATGTAGTGAGTTAGTTGTTGAATTTGTCTCAAGAATCTGCTGTGAATTTTTTGATAGTTTATCTGGAGAACTTTTTTGTTGACTCACTTGTTTCTCTTTCTCTTAGGATGTTTGATTTTCACTGTGCTTTTCAGAACATTCTGGGATCTTGTAGGGGTTTCTGTGACATTTGCAGCAGGATCTCAAGGTCATATTTATTTTCGCTCATTTGCTCATGTGTGTACACTGGGCATCAAAGTCATGAATTATCCCAGCAGAACAAAAGAAAGAGCTAATAAAGGATTCCAAGTGTTTTTATTATATCAGAACATTGGGGCTGGGGATTTAGCTCAGCGGCAAAAGCGCCTGCCTGGCAAGCGCAAGGTCGTGAGTTCGGTTCCTGGTACCGGAGAAAAACCAAAAAAAAAAAAAAAAAAAAAAAAAAAAAAAAAAAAAAAAAAAAAAAAGAACATAAATACATATCACCAATTTAGTTTTTCATTTTAATTTTTAATGATAAAATTACTTTTTCATTTTAAAAAATAAAACAACTAGCAAAATAATAATAATGACAAAATCAAAACGACAGAAAAACGATACATGACCTCAAACCAAAATGACAGGAATTAACAATGGTTGCTACATTACATACAGTTATCTTCAAGGAAGTTACTCAGACCACCAGATATAAGAATGTAAGATTCATCAAACAAAGACAGTAACAATAAAAGAAACAAATAACATTAGAAATGCTACAGAGCTTCACCAACAGGATGGTAGGAGTTCAACAATGGTTCTTTTTTATTTATTTTAAAAATAAAAAAAGGAAAACCTATTAACAAGCAGACATCCATTTACAAAATAACATAAGAACAATAAAAGCAAAACTGAACTACAGACAAAGTGGTAGGAAATTAACAATGGTTATTATATTGCATATTGATATCTTCAAAGTGATTTTTCAGGAAAACAAATAGAGACATGCAGGATTGATCAAATAAGTAATCATTAATTGTTCCTTTCAGTAAAGTGATAGAAGTCAGTAGTACAACTATGTTAGCTATCTTGTATATACACACATACACAATTTCCCCTTCTTTCTTTTCTCTTTTCCCTCATCCCAGTTGCTCTTTACTTTTGAGCATTTCCCTTTTGTTTCACAGTGTTTATCATACCTCCTAATTTTTATTCACTCTTTCAGGTTCCAACACTAGTGAGATAATATGTTGTTTAAACGTGGAGGTCTGCTTTATTTCACTTCAGAGTATGGTCTCTAGTTATGACCACTTACATATAAAAGCCTCAAGTTTATCTTTCTTTATAGCTGAGTAATATTCCATTATACAAAAGTACCACAATTTTCTTATGCAGTCCTCAGTGGATGCACATTTGGGTTGCTTCCACAATTTAGCAATTACAAACTGTGCTGCTATAAACATGGGTACACATACATCATTGTGATATGATGTTTTCAGATCTTTTGGGAAAATACCCAGAAGGGGAATAGGTGGGTTGAATGGGACCTCTAGACCCAGTTTTCTGAGGAATCTCCAAACTGATTTCCACAGTGGTTTCAGTAGTCTGCATTCCCACCAGCAAAGAAGAGTTCCTATTGCTCCACAGCCCAGCCAGCATTTGTTATTGGTTGATTTCTTAATCATAGCCATTCTTACCAGGATGAGATGAAATCTCAGTGTTGTTTTAATTTGCTTTTCTTGAATGACTAATGATGTTGAACATTTTCTCATGTATTTATCTGCCATTTGTATTTATCTGAGAAGTGTGTATTCATCTCAGATGCCCAGTTTTGGATTGGGTCTTTGAATTTGGAGGGGTTGATTTTTTTTAAATTCTTTATATGTTCTAGGTAGAAGACCTTTGTCTGAGGGACAGTCAGCTAAAATTTTTTCTCAATTTGTTGGTTTTCTTTTTACTCTGCTGGTGATTTCTTTAGATGTGCAGAAACTTTTTAGTAGGATGAGATTCCGATTGTTGATTCTTTGAGGTATTTCCCTTGTGCTTTGATTTTTGTTCATGAATTCTCTGCCCACCCCTACGTCTTCAAGATTTATACCTACTTTCTCTTGCAATAGATTTAGTGTTTCTGTTTTAATATTGAGATCTGTGATCCATTTTGACTTGAGTTTTGTGCATGGTGATAGGCTTGGGTCTATTTTCAGTCTTTGGCAGGTGGCAAGCCAATTTTTCCAGCACCATTTATTAAAGAGGCTATCTTTCAGTAAGTTTGCTTGGCCACTTTTTCAAAGATTAGGTGGCTGAATGTGTTTGTGGTTGTGTCTGTTTCTTCCAGTCTGTTCCATTGATCCTCAGGTCTGTTTTTTAGCCAGTACCATGTTGATTTTATTACAGTAGCTTTGCAGTATAATTTCAGGTCAGGGATTGAATGCGGGAGAACCAGATATTCTCCATCTAGTTACTGGGGTCAGAGCAGGAGACTCACAACTCACAACCCCTCTGCCATTACAGTCTGAGTCTCCACCTTCCATGCACCTGGCACAGAAAGGAGATCCTGACTCAGAAGGCCCATGACCGGGGTTCACATTTGGGCCCTCCTTGCATGTGCCCTGCACCACCTGAGTACTAGAGCAGGTGGTCCATTAACTGCAGACACTGCAGTTCGCGTCTGGACTTTACTTGCGCCTTGACCTCCTGGAGGTCATAGACACACGTGGCCCATGGTCACTGCCAGTGCAGCCCACACCTGGCTCCTGTGCAGACCCTGAGCTGCCTGGAGACACGGAATCAGGTGGTCCATGAACTGTTGACAGTGCGATCTGTGTCTGCGTCTTGCCTGCAACCTGAACTGCCTGGGGATGCAGGACCACTGGTCCATCATTGCACCACCAGTGCAGCCTGCTTCTGGGTCATACTCATGTCCTAAGCTGCGAGGGGACACTGGATCAGATGGTCTGCCACCATCTGACATCACAGTTCGCGTCTGAGACCTGGGAGAACTAGGTACACTTCACCATCTGTCGGAAGACCCCAGACTAAGCAGAGCATCTCAGCAAACACTGAAGGGCAAGTGTGACCACCAGGAAAACTAGGGACACTAGCGACCTTGGCTGAGCTGCCAGGGAAGAGGGAGACTGAGCAGTCTGCCTCCAGCACCACATGTGACAAGACAAAGGACTAAAAAGCAATCTCAGAACTCCACCCCACTCAGATCAAGTCCAGGAGACATCAACATAGAAGAACTGGGTAAACACACATGTGAAATTGCTGAAATGATTGTAATGGAAATAAAGAAACAACTCCATCAGGCCATAGAAGAGATCAGATCAGAAATAATCTCTCAGGCAAAAAATGAAATGACAATAATAATGAAAGAGTTGCTCAGTACATCCAAAGAAGAAATACATAAAAAAAAAATAGATGAACATAAGCAATGGATGGAAACAGTAAATGAACAACGTAGGAATGAACTAGAATGTATGAAACAGATTCAAAGAGACATCCAGGAAATCGAAACTTCATTGAAAGCTGGCAAAACAATAGTTCTTATACTGCATACTGTTGTTATCAGATCAGTCATTCTGATTACCAGATTATGTTTTATTTGTTTGTAGAATATAAACTTTCTCTGTGCTTTAGTTTACTCACTTGAAAATAGTGATATCATACAATTTAACTTGTAGATTATGGTTAGTATTAAATGAGATCTTAGAGTAGCATTGGATAGAAATTCAATGTTTGCTATGATTAACATTGTTACCTTCATAATTACTATTAGCTGTTTGACAAATTAATTTATAAATCTAATAACTCTAAATATTCTTTTTGTAAATTTTTATGATAAGATTTATATAATTAACTCAAAACTCACATTATTTTAATAAATATTAAGAAGAATTAAATTAACTAGATACAATATTATTCAGGAGAGGGGGAACAGTTTTAGCTGGGATAGAGTGTTATGGAGTACCAGTAATATGTAAAATAGCATACCAGTACCTAGAAGGTGATAAAAAAATTAGTCATTTAATAAATGTCCACTCCATGTATGTATATAACATAGGTGCAATCATAAATATAATAATGTTCTCATAGGAGCTTAGTATCTGTGCTAGACAATGTTTATACCCTCAGTTACATTTTTCTTCTACCTATCGCTGCCAGAATCACAGGTGTAGACTGATAAACCCTGGCCTCAACTGTACTGCATACTTTCTGGTTTTTCCTCTACTTCCATTGTCTTGGGGCCAGATAGCTTCAGGAGTGCCTTCAGCCCCACTGCAAAAGGCACACATCTGGGGTGAAGGACTTAACCTCCAGGGCAGTCCTGAGCCCCAACCCCAGTCACTGCATAAAGCATCCTTGGGTGGAATGCATCCTTGTGTCTTCACACTTCCACACCACCTGACAACATATCATCTGCCCAAAATTTCTTGTCTCAAGTCTTCATTTTTGGGGAAAACCAAGCTAGGAAAATGTCTAATAGAGAAACTATTTCTCTAAATTACTTCAAGGAATAAAATTAAGAGGGGGGGTGGAAGGAAGGAAGGAAAGAAGGAAGGAAGGAAGGAAAGAGAAGGGTAGGTAGAGAAGGGAAGGGAGAGGAGAGGAGAAGAAAGGGAAGGGAAGGGAAGGGAAGGGAAGGGAAGGGAAGGGAAGGGAAGGAAAGGAAAGGAAAGGAAAGGAAAGGAAAGGAAAGGAAAGGGAAGGGAAGGGAAGGG
>NW_004955402.1:56555698-56562898 GCF_000276665.1 Chinchilla lanigera | reverse complement strand
AAGGGAAGGGAAGGGAAGGGAAGGGAAGGGAAGGGAAGGAAAAGAGCAAAGAGCAAAGAGCAAAGAGTAAAGGGAAGAAATTTTATACTGGCTAAGTCCTGAAAATGGAGCTCTGGGGTCCAGATATGGACAGTAGCATTTGGAATGCAGAGTCAGTTTGCAGCATTGTTCAGGCTATGGTCAATGTGAAGAACTTTTCTTCCAGTTCTGTGGGCTGAGCAGTAGCTTGATAGAAAAACACCAGATAACTGAAGCAAATAAAGTAGAAGAAGTGATCCAGTAGTCCCTTTCCCCCAGGTGATATGAAAGCCCCTTTGACTATTGAGGTCTGCACCTCACTTTCCATGTTCATTTGGCACAGATATAAGTTTCCAGGGCTTTGATCTCAGATCTATGGCTTCCATTTTTATTGTCTCCAATTAACATAACTTTTAAAAGGAAAATATTGTCTTAACATGTCATGGACGTGACGTGTAAAAAGATATCAGGAAACTTTCGGATTGACATGCATGTCCATTAGCTGAGTACGTTTGTCTTCACAAGCATTGGGATAAATGAACATGTCTGCTAGTTGGCTATGGTGTATACATATGTAAAAGCTAAGCAAACTGAACATTTAAATAAGTGCAGTTGTGTTAAGCAACCTTCAATAATGCTATCTAAATATAGTGATGGGGCTGGGGATTTAGCTCAGTGGCAAAGCGCCTGCCTGGCAAGCGCAAGGTTGTGAGTTCGGTTCTCGGTACTGGAAAAAAACAAAACAAAACAAAAAAACAAAAAAATAAAAAATAAAAGAGAATATTTGAGTTCGGTTCTCGGTACCGGAGAAAAACAAAACAAAACAAAACAAAAAAACTAAAATATAAGGGCTGGGGATTTAGCTCAGCGGCAAAAGCGCCTGCCTGGGAAGCGCAAGGTCGTGAATTCGGTTCTCGGTACCGGAGAAAAATAAAAAAAAAAAAAAAACACAAAACCAAAAAACATAGTGATGTTGTGACTGTTTTTTTAAAAATACACAAAAGAAAAATTTACTGATATGTAAAGTAACCAGCAAGTATTTTCATATTTTGTCAACTTTGTTTTAAATTGAAATATTTCTTCAAAAAATAAAATTTTCAGCAATTTGAAAATAGGAACCAAGTAATAGCTCCACCTCTCTAATTCACTTTTTCCAGCTTTCATGCTCATATATCATCCTTAAGACTGATGCTTGTGTCTACCACATACATTTTAATGTTACTACATAGAGATGTGTCAAGAGAAACTGAAAGAGTAAGTAACATCCAAAAGATACACTAGC
Source organism: Chinchilla lanigera (assembly GCF_000276665.1). Classification (NCBI taxonomy): domain Eukaryota; kingdom Metazoa; phylum Chordata; class Mammalia; order Rodentia; family Chinchillidae; genus Chinchilla; species Chinchilla lanigera. Next base: position 56,561,598 of record NW_004955402.1, on the reverse strand, counting down.
CTCTGTGAAAGGGAAAGAACCTGCTCATAAGGAAAGAACTGGGATGGGGGGATGGGGAAAAAGAGAAAAGAAGGAAGGAAAAAATATGTATATATACAAGATAGCTAAGATATTCGAACTACTAATTTTTATTAGTTTATTGAAAGGAACAGTTAGTGTTTATATTGTTTGATCAATTGTATAATGTCTATATCTGGTAACCTGAAAAACTACTTTGAGGATACTAATATGCAATTTAACACCATTGTTCATTTCCTGTCGTTTTGTTTTGAAATTCTGTATCATTTTTCTTGTTTTTTTATGCTCTTTAAAAGAAAAAATAAGAAAAGAGATATATTGATAAATAATATGTGATCTTTTAAATCATACAAATTATATATTTATTTATGTACTAATTTATTTGTTCATTAAATGTATTTTATATCTTCCTGTGTATCAAACAGTATTCTAAGCAATTGTATAAATTGATTTAAAAAACAGAAGAAAATTTCTGCTGTTACCTAAATTACATTCAAAAGACTGTAACAAACTAAGTCATAGGTTAAGATTCCCATAACTTAAAACCCTACCTAGTGAAAAAAACCAATCTTTTTAAGGTCCTAGACTCAAAGAGCGTACAGAGGAAACCGTAGTAAAAGGTGAAATTTTGCTTACTGGAAAAATTAAGATTAAGGGTATTTACCATCCATCCATTCAAGCCAAATATTTTAATTGTGCATTGTAAGAGGTGAGGGAGAGAGAAAGAAACAAAAACCTAAAGACCAAAGTGATTAGGTCTAGATATGTTTTTCTGTGATGATTACTTGCTCTTAAAAAGGGGCTGAAAGCAATCAGAACTAAAGCTTCTTAAATTCTTGAAAGTGTAGGTACAGTCGAAGCAACTGAAATCCAAATTAAAAGTGCCCACTCTTCTTAATCTTCTAAAATAATTCTCATATCCCTAAACCTGCACCAAGAGGCCTCCCCAGAACAACACCCTCTGCAGTTGCCTCCTGCCTACTGGCCAAGATAAGAGCTGGACAAACATGAACCACTGAGAGGGCACAGCAGAGTCACAGGCTGGAACAGGAAGGGAGTTGCTGAAAAGTACCTTAGGGACCAAGACTTGGGCAGCAGGGCAGGAAGTTGCTCCTCTACCAGTCCCATGAGATTTGCTGTGGAAGAGTGACTGATGCATTATTTATATTCCACTCTGAAAGGTGGTTTTATTATGGTTATCTTAGCTTTTTTGTCATTCTCAGCTAGGCCAGAACTGTTCATCTTTTAGATCATAGGTTGTCAAGCAAAGAGAAGCTGCATTTATCATTAAAGAAGACACTAGAAGAACAGATTGTGAAAAGATTTTGGGAAGAGGAAGGGGAACAACAACTGAAAAATCATAGGGGACAATCTTTCTCTTTCTGCATCTTTCTCTTTCTTTCTTCCTCTCTTCCTCTCTTCCTCTCTTTCACTCTTTCTCTTTTTTCTTTCTTTCTTTCTTTCTTTCTTTCTTTCTTTCTTTCTTTCTTTCTTTCTCTCTCTCTCTCTCTCTCTCTCTCTCTCTCTCTCTCTCTCTCTGTCTCTCTCTGTCTCTCTGTCTCTCTCTCTCTTTCTTTCTTTCTTTCTTTCCTTCTTTCTTTCTTTCTTCCTGGTTGTAGTGGAGAAATGTCCAGGGCCAGGGAGGCTAGAACATGGGGAACAATAAGGAGAGAATACAATTAAGACAGCAGAAGTAGTGTTTGCATGCTGGAAGAAGTTTGGGTTTGATTTAGGCAAAGGCTGGCCATAGTAAAATTGTAGATAGGAAATGTATTCTGTGCTGTCTATGGAATAATGAGCAGAAAGGAGGTCAGGAGAATCATTGCAAAGGCAATGAAGTATGGTATGAAAAAGGCTGGGGAAGTCTGACTACAGCAGCAGCACAGCAAATGGAAAGACAATTTGATACTCAATTGTTCATGGGGGGGTGTACAAATGAAACAATTCAGAGGTTGGGGGTGAAGTAAATGGTGCTGCTACTTACAGAAACGGGGAATATTTGCAGGAGTGAGGGATGTGGGGTTAGAGGGGAAGCCGGGAGTGGTCTTTAAGACAGAGGACAGAGAAGAATCCTTTTGAACATTGAAGTGGAAATGTCAAGTGGCTGGGTCGGGGTATTTAGCACATAGTCTCCTGGTCTTTGAGAGTACGGATCTCATGCTATTGTTTGAATGAAAATGTAAGTAGAAATGAGAAGAAATTTCAGAGAAAATTATAGGCTACACTGATATTTAGAGGTTGATATGAACGGTTTATTGAAAATCTCTGAAGAGACTGAAAGGAATGTACAGGAGAAAATTCCGAAGGAAAAGAAACAGAGCAACAGTCTCTCAGAGGCAAGCACATTTCAACAATGAAGGAACAGTCAGTTCTGAGAGGGTCCTGAGAGTGACAAAGGGCAGTGGAATGGGCCATGTGGAGACAACTGCTGATTTTGACAAGGTTTCTGTGAATGCAACGTTCACGATCCAGATAGACATGGATAAAAAGAGAACAGAAAAGAAGAAATGGTGGCAGCTGTGTGGGTGAATTTTCCCATGAGGAGAGAAGCAAGTTGAGAGGGAAGAGAGACTCCACACGGGTGAAGGGAACTTTTCGTACAGTAGACATTAGAGAATGTTTTGTAAACAGTAGTAAAGTTTCAGGAGAAAGAATAGTTTGATAGAAACCAAGTATCTGACAAAAGTAAGATCAGATACATCAGATCCAATACAAGTTATTTGATTAAAATGAGAATAGGAAACTTAGTATCATATCAGCAGGATTTTAGCTAACTTTCAGGACATTATTTTTCATTCAGCTTTAAATTTTTTCATGGGGCCAGGAAGGTGGTAACAAATATGTATATGTGCGTGCACATGCACACACACACACACACACACACACACACACACACACAAACACATACACACTAGTGTTCATTGCTACAAAGCTTTTGATTGATCTTGTTTCACAATTGATGTAGTTACAATTGACTGGATATTTTTATTATTGTAAAGTCTTGTGCAGATCTTTCCAGGAAAAAATATCAAAAAATTAGAAAATGTAAAAAGGTCCAGGCATGCTGTGGATAGTAGATTTCCCTATATACTGAAAACATGTAGAGGAAAGATATTGTTATCTAAAATACATTGTAGCATTTTTAGTATTTATCTCTGCTTATGATGGACACAGTTTAATTGAATTTAAACTTACATATTTAATTAAATTATTTTAAATTCTAGTGCAGATTGCTTGGTATTTTATATTTCACTCAAACAAAGTTATATATCCTAAAAGGTTTGGAACATGGGTATTAATCAGGAGGATGTGCATGATAAAACTTCTCAAATGATGAGTTGGTGTTTAGGAAATGTGTGTTGTTTAGAACTTTCCACTAATAAAGGGGCAAAAATCTATTTTGTTTGAGGCAGATTTGATTGTCCCAGTTTGCAGTTTCCAAAGACCCCAAAGGGAAAAGAATATTCCACTTGCCTTTGCACTCTGGGATTTTGTGAGCTTTTGAACAGCTGCTTCCATTTCTGGAGTCCTCACTGCCAAATGTGCATTTAATCACTGAATCAAATAATTAGTTTGAACATTAAAATAAAAGAGTCTCTCATTTTGTTAAAATTACCTAAGCAAGTAGGTAAATAAATCTACCTGTAAAACTATTCTTCCTGAGTTCCTAGTGTACTAAAAGATTAGTTTCCCACTATGTAACAATATGTGAAAAAGAAAGCGACAACAATAAGACAAATCTTAAAAAAATACCTAGTACCTGATGTTGATAGAAACAACAACCATTTAATAATATCAGACAGATTACATACCTTTTTTTGCATAGTTTCAAGATCCGAACAGTTTATAAAATGCAGTAGAATGAAGTAGCAGCAAATCCAAGACATGATAGTATGAATTATGTAAGTGCATCTGAGGTGCCTCTCCCACCTGTCAGTAGTTATTTCTGCTTTTTATCTATGCATTTCTTTATGATTTGCAGAATAAGCACAGCACATTTATATCTACATATGTTCTCATTAAGAACAGATGTTTGAGACATTAGTTAGCTTAAATCATATTTGCAAGTTTGAATAATCAAACAAATGTATGGCCTTGTGATAAGTTTATAGTATTAGGACTATTTCTGATTTATTAAAACACTAACCAATCAGAACCATGCATATAAACATCATATTGTCTTACTAGTGTGAATAACAGAACAAGTAGATAAGATCCAAAATGTACAATAGATATTGTGAGTTAGAAAGAAACTATTCAAAAGAAAAGAGAAACTGTGATGGGGGAAAGGGGAAAGGCAGGAAGGGAAAAAGAAAAATGTGTATTTATATACAAGATAGTTACGATAGTTATACAGCTAGTTTCTCTTAGTTCATTCAGAAGAAAGGTATGTGCTAATATTGCTTGGACAAGATACCATGTCTATGTCTTGTACTCTGAATAACTACTATGAAGACAATAGTACACAATATATTAATCACAGCAACTCGCCTATTAACCTATTTTGAAATTCTGTTTTATCGCTATTGTTTCTCTTTAAAATAAAAACTAAAATAAAACACTAATCAGTTGGATAGGAGAATCCATTCTTCATGAAGAAACATTCAGTTGAGTGCTTATGTGGTGGTATTACAAAATTAACATCGGCGTAGAAAGAAATTTAAGAGAACTCCAAGTTCTCTGAAAGTACTTATGAATTTAGCAATCAATGCAAGCTAGATTTTTTGGTTCTTGAGCTATCTGCGTTATTACAGCTTATATTCTATCATCAGAACTGAAATAGGTACATTGTAAAGTTTTTACTTGAGTTTGGGTATCCATGCATTTTATTCATCAAAATTTTTCTTTCTTTCTTTCTTTCTTTCTTTCTTTCTTTCTTTCTTTCTTTCTTTCTTTCTTTCTTCCTTTTTTTTTTTTTCTTTCTGATACTGGGAATAAGACTTAACAACCTCGCACTTGCCAGGCAGGCACTGTGCCACTGAGCTAAATCCCCAGCCCCTCATCAAATTTCAATAGAAGAAGAAATTCTGAATAGCAAATAACAGTTAAAGCCTACTTACACAGCAGTTAGATACAAATGTGGTTTGCACTTGCTGGAGAAAGTTTATATTTACCTTATTTTGGATAATGACTTGAAAATTGTTGATTATTGGGTATTAACTCATTGCATGACTATAAGTCAATTGCTGTTGCTGCATTAGTCAGAATAACATTTGCAGGGCAGCATTTCCTCCAGTGAACACTCTTAGTGGTGTGTGGATTCATCTATCAACTCTAACGCGACACTGAGCTCAGTTTAGGTGGAGGTTTGAGGGAGACTATATGACCACCCCCGAATGTCTACATTCTCATCCTTGGAATCCGTGCCTATGCTAGCACAATAATGGGTTGCAAACATGATTCAAATAAGCATGTTGAGAAAGAGAAATGACACTCGACAGTCTATGTGAGTCTGTGGTTAATCAACGGGTCTCTATAAGAGGGCAGCAGTAGCATTAGAATAAACAACAACAAAACATATGATGATGTTATGCTAGCTTTGAACGTGGAGGAAGAGTCCATGAGCCAAGAAAAGCAGCCAGCTTCTGAAAGCTGGTAGAAAGAACTCATTATGAACTTTTTTTATTGGCAATAATTCAGGATTTAGTAGAAAAGTCTTTCAAAAGCTGTAACTGGGTTTCTCATCATTGTTTTTGCAGTACAAGATGAGCTTTCAGCTCCTTTCTTGAGATAATCTTGGATTCCTATTCATAAGACTAATGTAATATTTGAACGTAGAATTTAACTCTGATTTTCTTTGATAAAAAATTCTACTTTATTGAACATTAAGATGGAGAGATGATCACTAACCCACTCAGTCATAAAGAGGAGAGGTTAAAATA
>NW_004955402.1:56492906-56554608 GCF_000276665.1 Chinchilla lanigera | reverse complement strand
TTTGAGGAAGAGAAAAGTGCTTTAAGCAGAGGTCTTATTCTACTCCTCACCCTACCTATGCATGCACAGACTGCCTGGGAGGCAAAAGTGTATCTTTTCTTTTTTTTTTTTTTTTTTTTTCTCCGGTACCAGGAACCGAACTCACAACCTTGCACTTGCCAGGAAGGCGCTTTGCCGCTGAGCTAAATCCCCAGCCCCGTGTATCTCTTCTTGTGCATAGAGTATGACATGGACACAGCACAGATTCAGCTCACTGGGGGATTTGTCCCTGCAGAGGACTTCGTGTCTTTATAGAGGAAGAATGTGAAGCATTTATGCCTCAACTGGATTTTAAAATCAAACATATTTCTTTTACTAGTCTAGGATAGAAGTAAAAGAACAACTTTTCATGAAAAAAATAGCTCAGCTAGTCATACATTTTACTTTGTGATGAAATTTTTAAAATTATGAAACACAGTACTCCTAGTCTTTCATATCTCCTAAAGAATATTTTAAGTGTTTTAAAGATGTAAGCCTCTTTGTGAATTGCAGTGAACAGAAAACTATGTTGCAAAGAAACCCTCCTGCCAAAGGAGAAATGTGATTTCATCATATTCTGTAGACATCAACTATTAGACTCCATAATTGCAGACAAAATGGATAGGGAAGCTGAATGATTTCTGAGAAGAGTCCAAAGAAGGATACTGACCCCAAAATCAAAGTTTTGGAGAGTAATTACAAATAGACTTGCTTAGCTCAAATGAGAAATAGAAGAAGCATCATTTAACAGTTATTATTAAAGACTAGTTCATATTTGTATATACTAGTTTTAACATTATTGCAAATATTTGGGGGAAGAAGTAAAAAATTAGTTTAAATGAAAGAACAATAATGTTATGAAAAGGAAATTCTCAAACATTTGAGGGAATTTTAGAAATGCTTCTCTGAAAATCTTTTAAGGTTTTAAATACATTCCTAGATAATTAAAGTACACTTATGCAAAATGAGTGGATCTGATAGAAATAGAATCCTTCACTTCTTTTAACAAAATATTTCTGCACAAATCAGAACTTCTAGAGTGGGAACGCTTACACAAATAAAAATCATATATTTGCAAATATATATAATCCATATATATTGTGTATGTATAAAATACCGGACTTCAACCATTCTTAGACAATTAGAATTTAACTAAAAGAAAAAGACATAGAGCTCCAGAATTAAGAAAGAGCCAATAGGGAAACCTAAATTCACAAAGAAACTGGGGAAACTAAAGACAATGCAGAGAGAAGAATGAAATCGTCTGAAATGCTAACACTGGCTCCTAAGGAGATGCTACCGTCTCTGTCAAATGCAAGGCAAGCCTGGAGAGGGTCAGCAGCCCCAGGGAGACACAATAGACCAGCAATGGTAGCCCCAAAAGAAGGCCACAGTTACTATAAGCTACAAATATAGTGTGGGATTTTACTCTGAAAAAGACTCCTTCTGTATGCCAGGCTGAGGAGGAAATTCACTGCAATGTTAGCTGTATCTTGGAGAGATCAATCAGAAGCCATATAGGAAGAGGTTTATTGCTCAAAACTGAACTACTCGAAAAATCAGAAGTCACAGAACAACAACATTCAAGTTTCATGGGTTCACTCTACCACAGCGACTGGGTGGGAGTGACCACAAGGGACAATTGCAGAGAAAAGGTGGGGTAGTCCCAGACTCCCTGAGAAGTTTAAGCAGCAGTGAATTTAGGTTGGGAAGAACAAGGAGGTATTGCCCTCCGTGGAGAGAAAACAGGCCGATCACATGATGATTTCTGAAGAGGATAGCTTTGAAGGCTTGACTAACATTAAGTCCAAAAGACTACTTCCTCTCACCTTCCTACTTGCAGCACAGAGCTCCTTGGTCTTTTGGTTTTCTCATCTGCCAACATGATTATGGATACACCTTATCTTAGACCGGTGCCACATCGTGGAAAGTACAGACAGAGTGGCTATTGTGCAAGGGGAGTGACATGGGACATAGATGCTAAGAATCACTGATGTGAGTACAGCCTTACATCAGACACTACACCCTTGACTGACCATACCCAGTAGGAAAGGTATAAGAGGACTCAGCATTCATACAACAAAAAAGTAGGCACAAAAATGAAATAAGCCTTGTGATTCTCAATCCTTCACCCATGCCTGATGGATTTTCCAATATCATACTCCCTGGAAAGAAACCACTTAACTAAACACATTTTTTCTTTTTTCCCTTTTCCTAATTGTCTTTTTTTTGTGAACTAAAAAGTTAATTCTATTAACTTTCTTTTATTTTTAATTGGATTTTTATCTCACTTGTTTCTCCTCATCTTTTCTTTTTCAAATTTTACTTATTTCATTTTCTCTTCACCCGTCTCCTGAATTTTTATTTTTACTACAAAGTTTTACTAAGTTTTCATTAGTTGATGCGATGCTGTTATTATTTTCTATTGTTAATGGTGATATGGATGTTCCTGCTAGTGAGTGCTTTCTGTCTGTCAATATTTTGTTTTTCTTCAAGTAAATGTTATTACTACAGATCTCTTTTCTAGTATTAAGGATAGCATAGTTGTAGTTCCCACCATCCAATCAGCTGTCATACATTCCACCTCTGAGCACTTGAGGTTTTCCAGGGTCATTCAAATGTGAACCATAACAGGTAATATGCAAGGGATCATTTCAATTATTTTGGAATTATTTAAACACACTTTATGGTGTAAGATATGGTGTATTTTCAAAATCAAACTCCGTATTCTGTTGAATGAAATATGTATTCTGGTGCTTTGCAGTTAAACACTTTGTAGATATATTTTGAGGTCACTTGCCCAATGGTGTGATTTAACCCTAATGTTGCATCACTGAATTCTGTCTTGTTGACCTATCTAATTGAGAAAGTGGAGTATTAAAGTCCTGGATTTTATTGCATTGGTGTCTGTTTTTTTAAGTTGAGAAGATTTTGTTTTCTGAAGAGTGCTGACATTTGATGCATAGATATTTACTATTGTTATTTTTTCCTGTTGATTTCATGTAGTCTCCATCTTTGTCTCTTCTGATCAGTTCTGTCTTGTAGTTTGCTCTGTCTGAAAATAAGATAACTACTATTGATCTTTTTCAGGCATTAGTTAAATGGAGTATTATTTTCCATTCTTTCACTTTAGGTCTACGTACTTTAAGCAATGTATGGTTGCCCTTTGTATTTTGATCCAATCTTCTAACCTTTTGATAAGGGAGCTGAGACTACTGAGAGTTACTATTGTAAGGTGTTTATTGACTCCTGTCACTGCTTTATTTTTCTTGTGCTGGTTTCTTTATTTTTTTTCCTTCTGTTTAACTACTTCCTCAATTAGATATACACTTTCCTTTGGCCTCTTTGATCACACTGTCTCTGTCTAGGATTCCTTTATGTATTTTCTACAGTGCTGGTTTTACTGGTTGTGTCTAGGAGAAAATACTTGCAAAATACACTATCTAAAATGTGCAATGAACTGCTATAATGTTAATAAGACAGTCAAGCCAGCTGAAATAGCCAATAACTCATCAAAATAAGATACACAATGGTCAAGAAGTATGGACACAGGTGCAAAAGATAAATTTGAGGCTTTATAGGTAAACGGATGCAACTAGAGACAATACTTATAAGTGAAATAAATCAGACTCACATGTAAACATTACACTGTCTCCCTAGTGTAAGAAACTGAAAGAGTAAACAAGATCCAAAAGGTGCAATAGATATTGTGAAAGGAAAAGAAACTGCTCAAAAGGAAAGAACAGGGGTTAAGGGTTTAGCTCAGCTGCACAGCGCCTGCCTGGCAAGTGCAGGGTCATGAGTTCAATTCCCAGTACCGGAAACACCTCCCCACAAAAAAAAGTAAAGAAGGGAAAAATATGTATGCACACAAGATAGCTAAGATAATCGTACCATGAAATTCTATTAGTTTATTGAAAGGGACAGTTAAGGTTTATATTATTTGATCAATTTTACATGCCTATATCTGGTAACCTGAGAAGCTACTTTGAAGATAACAATATGGGATATAATACTGTTGCTAGTTTCCTATCATCTTGTTCTGAAATTCTGTATCATTTTTACTGTTTTTATTCTCTTTAAAACAAAAAAGCAATAAATAATCAGAAAAACAAAAATAAATCCACAATCAGATACATCTTTAGGCCCACAACAATAGAAGAAGCTAAACATACCAAGAGTTGGTGAGGAAGTAAAGCAGTCAGAGCCTTCTGCAGGACTCATGAGAATGGGACCACATAATCAGTCATTTTACTCAAACAGCACTCATGGAAACACACTTCTGGGACAACCAAAGGCAGGGGAAAAGTGACCAAGAGCCCTAATTGCTGCACTCTGACTTCTGTTCCCAAGCTTGAGTGAAGGCCATGATTCTGCCGTATGCTTCCAGACAGTGACTCGGTATGACAAGGATACAAAGGCACAGCCTCCGCTGGCTGACTCCAAAGTCATCTGCCTACTAATATAGTTTAAAGATGCTTATCCATGGCTTCTCTGCATCTTCTTTAACTTCAAGAAGATTTGCTTCCCCTTTTCCTTCACTTTACTGCAGATCTTTATTCTAGACACTTCCTTTAGCCTTCTCCCTACTGCTTCTCTCCCTATTTGTCTCACACAGGTGTTTTCTTAAATATATATATTTTTTGATACTGGGAATTGAACTCAGGACTTTGTGCTTGCCAGGTTGGCACTGTGCCACTGAACTATATTCCTAGTTCTTCCTTTAGTACTTCAAAAGCACTTGTTTCTTAGACAACCTGAGTAGCACAGCCTATGACCCAACAATCCATAAAAGTAAGTACAAGTTTTAGGTACTTAACTATGAAAAAAAAATCAGTTATATCTATGGAAACCTTCTATATGAATGTTCATTCTGATATTAAAAAAGGGAAATACTTATTCTGACCTAGGAAGAACAGAGGTCTGAATATACAACTGAAGTATGGATTATTTGGTGAATTTACAAAAATTTCTCCAGTATTCGTATGCTTCAGGACAATTTCATGTGCCAGCAATGCTAGCATTCTTGAAAATGAAATTATTTCCCTTAATACTGACTCTCATTTATTCTTTCTGTGAACATCAGAAGTCAAGTTATCGCTGTCACAAGTACAAATTTTCATCTATTTTCCAATTCTCTGTATCTCTTTTTCTCACTCAGGCTCCATTTATATGGTACCAGAATGAGTAAATTATTTGCTATTTCTGTCCTTGGACTTAGTATAATTTTGTATGTGAAGCATAGAGACCAGCCTGATTTCTTTGATCAATTTCTACATTTAGGAAACCCTAAAATGTAAATTTAAAAAAGTCTCCATAAACCTTTTGTAAAAGATATACAAGATGTAATCAACTCTCTTAAATAGGACCCAGTGCATCCCCAAAAAACCAGAAAATTTAACAACAGGAAAAATGTTACCCAGAACATATAATTTCTTTCTTTAAAGTATCTGTAAATAGTCTCTTGTATTTTAAGTAGGCAATTAGCAAAGTATGGAGCTATTTTTGGTAACTAAGAATTTTTAGGTTGATGTTTCAGTATGTGTGTACAGGATCTACATTAAAAGACCTGTTGAGAAATGATTTAATTTTCTGTGTTATTATAGCATATTATTGTAGCCATGTACAATTACTGAGTAACACAAATATTTATTTTCCCTTTTTTGCTTTCTGATAGACCTCACTCAAGTCATTCCTTCTCTAAAAAGACTAAGTAATCACTTCTATTATACAAGTAAAATATCAACTTTTGTCTTAAAATCAAATGCTTTATTTCGTGTCAGAATTTGTTTCTCCCAGGGCTGGGGATTTAGCTCAGCTGCAAAGCGCCTGCCTGGCAAGTGCAAGGTTGTGAGTTTAATTCCTGGTATTGGAAGAAAAATGCAAAACAAAACAAAAAAAAAGAATTTGTTTTTCCCTCAATTTTTAAAGAAATTTTGCAGACCATTGTGAACCTTGTCCATTAAGCTAAAGCTATTAGTGATTATTACGTTTACTCATCTTGAGCATGTTACCCACCTTATTGCCAGTTCAAAGGACAAAGCTCAGATAAAGTAGCATGAGCAAAGAAAGACATAGAAGAACACTTTGATAGTGTCTATGTCTATACCCACTATACAATTTTGTGATTTCTTGAACAACTTGCACATCTAATAAGCTTTTTTAATGAATGAGTGGACAGTGATTTCTAAAAATCTTTTGACCTGAACTATCAATATTTATTCCCCTTAAAAGTCTGAAATTTCCTGGAAGTATGCATTGCACATACTTTTATAAGTAACTGCAAATTTAGAGGAGTCACAAAATTAGCAATACTGAGAAACTATTGACTATATATAAAATGACAAAGTTTAAACAGGACTTTACTTTCCAGGTATATGTAACCTATGAATAATTCCAGGGACTGCTATTGCCAGAAAGAATTCTGAAGAAAAATGATTTCTGTGAACTTACAGATCTAGAAGATCCTATGTTGACATCCATGCACTAATCAGGATAAGATGAAGAAATGAAGTTATTATGAAATAACTTTACAAAGTATGGTGGATTGACAACTGGTAGTCAACATGTGACACCCAGAGGAACTGAACTAGCATGGTGCTGGGTGTGGGAGGCCATATTAGCATTGTTTCTGGCAGCATAAGAGGCAGAACTGGAGAAGAAGAAGTTAGAAGATGTTGGAAGCTGTTGGAAGCTATTGGGAATGTGCAGGGAGCTATTGGAAGCTGTAAGGAGCTGTTGATTTTCCCAGAGGAGCTTGTCATGCTGGCTTTCCTGATGATATTGGCTGTTCTCATTGTCAAAGGAGCTTGGAACCTTGTTTTCACTGAGAATGGCTAGAGTTCACTTTGGGGGCACTCTGGTTCTCACTTTGAGCATTGCTTCCTGGCTCCGGAGTAAAAGATGGTATGCTATACAATCCCTTGGAGAAGCTTGTCACATTGGCCATTCTGATATAGACTCAGATATTCTCTTGTCAGAGGAGCTCAAGACCTCATTGTTGCTAAGGATGGCTGTGGTACCTTTTGGGGGAGCTCTGCTGTTTGAGTGTTGCTTCCTGGCTCCAGGGTAGAGCCTTCAGCCTGCTGGCACAGATCCTTCATCCCACTGGCACAGACTTTCTAGCTTCCACCACTGACCTTGGGCCTTCCCAGTGCAGATCCGTGAAACAGGCCTGTGTGAGCCATTGTCATGGACTCTTGGCCTCCATTTGGACTTGTGGGAGGCATTGTTATGGGCTCCAGGTCTTCAGCTACACTTGTGCAGAACATTACTATGTCATCCAGGCCCTCAGTTGGATTCTTTGGTCTTTAGTGTGTGGACAGATTTCCTGTACTCTTGTTGTATATGTCTCTTTAGGTGACTATTATAAAATAATTCCATAAATTATGCATCCTGCATTTTCCCCTTGCAAAACTCCAAACTATAACACAAAGTAATATCATCTAATAAAATACATTTATTTTCTAATGGTACTAATTAAGATTATAGCATTCCTTTAATGTTCTTAGGTATTTCTATGTTGATGATCTTTTGATTTGAACATATGTACAAAGAAAATTAGTGTATACATCTGATTAATAGCTGAAAGTACATTATAAAACCCAACTTGAAATTTCACTGGTAAGCAGTGACACTGAGGCTTGCTTAGAATGGCCAGGCAAGCTGAGACAATGATTATATATAATATATACTTATATCACATATATGTATACATTTATTCTCTTCTAAAGGCTCCAAAAATTCAATAAAGTCACAGAAATTTTTACAGAGTCAACTAACATATGGGGGAAATATTTCATACTTAAATTCCTTTCTGTTGAAGTTTAACATTACAAATAATCATTACATCTAAAATTTAATCACCAGAATTGTGTTTGTTAGAGTAACCTTCATTTTTACAGAATGCTTTATATATTTAATATGTCCCTTTATCTCTACTTAAAACAGGGTCTATTAGAAGTTTTGCCTTGAGCATGATCAGTGGCTTCAGGTAGAAATGACTAGTGTATTATGTGCAAGAGTTTCTTTGGCCAGATAATGAAATTCAGCTCCCATAGTGTACGTAAATACTTGAAGACGTCACATCTCCTCTCTGTTCTTAATGAATCACACCACATGGTGTGTGGGGAGAACATAATAAATTATAGGGTATGGCATCTGGCCAACAAAAATTGCCTTTACTTATTTTAAGACACCATCATTAGTAGATCTTTCTGGATATTATTTATCCACCACCCACTACCGTGTCCTTAATCACTGCATTTTTCTTTCCCAGTTCTTGGAATGAGACAAAAAGAAAAAATCGGAGGTTTATAAAAGACAGTCTTTTGTCATAAGATACCAATTTCTCCTTTTATGCTTATTTTCTCATCTCTGCACTGCACAACCAGAATTGTTTTCAATTAATTCTGTTTTTACTTGCTAAGTTCCATTGTATACTTGGCTCCTTGCAACACAAGAAAGATGGTGTTTTGCCCAAGAGCTCAGAGTCCAAGTGTGAGAAAAGCATTATTTTTGTGCACATCGTTGCCAGATTTCATGAGGGAAATTGTAAAAATAAGTTTGCATTCTCTCTTAAAGAGCTTTTGGGCAGCTTGTTTATCCCCCTCCCCACCATAGTGGTCTGCTCAGCTACACTGGATTGTCAAACTAACTCGAGGCATGCAAAGCTAAATTTAACAAATACACCCAACAACTTGAAACTCTTGATTCCATATCCTTTTTGCATCCCTTCCACACTCGATACATATGCACAAAGCCACTGTGATTCTTATTCTTCCCTTGATGCAATAATCAGATCATTTTTAGCAGACACAGCAGATTTCTACAAAAATATGTGAGGCTGATGATGGGAATTTGCTGCACTTGGCATTTCTTCTGCAAATAAGTCAGAATTTCTTGGTATAGAAGGCTTTAACCTCATCTACAGTAAATGAATTTTCCCAGTGTTTAAGCTCCTTCCCCTTCCCTACCATTCTCCTCTTTCTTTCCCTGGTAGATGTCTGGGTTTGCTGAAGTATTTGATTTTGGAGTTTTCCTTTAGAATTTTATGTAGAATCTCTTACCTATTAAAATACTGTTTGCTTTGACTCTGTTGTTATTTTGTAGATATTATGAAGACAAATAGAAATGGCTTTTCAAGAACATAGTTCATATTTCTACATGTCCTTTAGGTGTTTTAAAATCCTTTTAATATGTATCATGCCACTAAACTCTCAAAGCTATCATCTTCAGTCATTTCCTAGATTTCATTACAGTAGATTCATAAGTGAACAGTAATACTTTTTCTTAAAAAAACCATATTATCTAAAAGATAGTTTTACATTAAACAGAAATAAGTGGGGAGATTTAATAAAAATAAGCAATGGTACAAATTCACTGCTACAGACAAATTCACTGCTCCCAGATCCATTGCATACTGAGTCATAGGTTACCATATCCTTGCACGGAATGATCTATCACTCTGCTGTAGGAATTGTGGTTTAAAGGTTGTGCTGGTCTCTGTGAATTAATAAATTTGTGAGACACTAAGAGCGTTAGTTTCTGATTGGGGAAGAAGTGACACTGAGGTCTAGGGAATAAAAAGGAGGACTAGAAGAAATTTTCTCAAGTGATAGTGACACTGAATAAAAAGGAAAAGTAAAGAGACATAGCAAAACTGGTTACTGAAAACTACATGTTGATGCATTGCGTACAGTTTGACTGTGAATACAAAAGCTTCTATGTTTTAATTTCCCGCTGCTACTGTTTTGGGTGCCCTTCTGTTAATAGAATTAAGGCAAGGACAAAAGTGAAATGCGAATTAACATTTATTCCTTGATATGAATCTTGAGTTGCATCTTCCAATGTTTTTTAGAAGTGAGATAATTTTGAAACCATTATTATAATTAATTTGTAGCTATAAATCTGCTTTGAACTTTTGTGGATAATTGAGTGTGAATGACAAGTAAAAAAATTCACATAAATATGAATGAAATTCATGATGATGTCAGCTTCTGAGAAAGAAGAGAGAACAATAATCCTTATTCTTCCGAAAAAAAAACAACTTAAAAAGCATTTGGCAAAATAAAGATAAGCACATGAGGATTAACACTGAGATTCAAATTTTTAACATGTTCCTCTTTATTGTGATTCTTCCACACTGCTGTAACTACCTAAAGCAAGCGATCTAATACCTCTTTCCAATGTGAATTCTAACTGGAGGGATACCAAGTATTTCTCCATCCTTTATATCCAGACGGGACTCAGAAACTTATTTTGCAACTTGGATTTTCCTGTGGTAGGAATGAAAGTCACTGTCATTCTTAAAACCCAAAAGTACATTGTAAGTGGTGGAAGCCCTCTCTGTTTCACTGACCCTGTGCTTTGGGAAAAGGTTCACAGCACTGATTTCTGCATGTGAAGCTTGCAGGCATGAGATGGGACAGAGGCCCAAGGACGGGCGCCCCATGTTCCTCAATTATACTTCATTCTCGCTACCTGGTATGTGGATAATTACAAGTGCTCTTAGAATAATCATCTACTTTGTTGTTTACCTATTCAAAGGGTGGGAATAAACTCAAAGATTCACAGAAGTATCTGAGATTACTTTAGATTGTTTGCCATCTAGAATTATATTGCCAAGATAAGGGAAATATTGAGAATGTACCATATGTTGCATTTTTGAGACATGAAGGAACAAAATAAATACTAAGATCCATAAAGAATCTTAAAAATTGAGGTGATAAATAAATACAAGTAATTGCTCTACAAATAAAATGATCTCAAAATCAGATGGGAGCCATGCAAATAATTACTAAGGATGGTGAGGATGTTTAAATTGTTCAGGGAGAAGGAGATAAATAAATGAAGAAGGGTTGGGAAGCAGTTAGGGACTGAGGAAGTGAGAGATCAAAGGGGAGAGGAAGGTGATATTTCCTTGGCATCTACAACAGGAAAATGAGTCCCTTCTGGAGGGAGTTGGGGTCAGCAGTTCCAGCAGATGGAACAGCATGTCCAAAACCTTGGATGTGGAGAGAAGAAGTCACTTTTGAGAAACTCACAAAACAAAATACAACACACACACACACACACACACATACACACACACACATGCACACACACACATGGAACTTCCACTTGACCTATTTCAAATACAGTAAAATATATATATTATTTTACATGCAAAAGTTATTTGGTAAACTTGAATAACTATAAGTACAAAGGCAAAAAAATTAAATGTCTAATCTTAAGACATTTTATTACACACTTAGTTAATATATAAAAAGCATATTAATTTACATATGTAGCATGTGTGCATTTTTTTCATTAAATTTTTTATCCAAGCTATTCGCATGGGATCAGTGTAATACCGTACTTCCTTTTAGAGTACATTTTCTTCTGTTCAATCTAAGTTTCTTCATTTGTAGCAAGTCTTCAGTTCATGACTGGTGGTGTCCCTGGGTATTGTGATACCCAATACAATACTCACAGACAGAAGGGGCTTGCACAGTACCAGCACTAAAATTTCTACTTTTAAAAAAAGTCCTTAAAATTTTGTAATGGGTATGCTATATTAGAAATAAAAGATAAATAAATCACAACTGATTCTGTTTCCTTTTATTCCATTCTGCTAAGACTCTTCTATAATCATCTAAAGTGATCAGTGATTCATTTAAAAATGGTCTTCTCCTAAGGACATAGTATATATCATGCAAATTCAAATTTGAGAAAACTGGAGCATTGTAAGGACTTCTGGTTCTGAAGGACATTTACCAAGTGGTCATCAACATTACATTAGTCCTCTAGAGCAGCCTCAACAGAGTTCTGAACAGCAAGAGAATTAAACAAGACATTTATTTTCCCCCGGTACTGGGCTCTAGAAGTCCAGGCTTTAAGTGTCATCAGGGCCATGCTTCTGAGGCTTCTTAGCTGATAGATGGGCATCTGCTTCCTGTGTCTTTTCTTGGACATTCTTTTGTGCTCAGATGTGTCTTAATCTCCACTTTGTGTAAGCACACCAGTCATGTTGGGTCAGTTCACCTAATGGAGCTTATTCTACCAGAATGACATCTTTAAAGGTTTTTTCTTCAAATATGCCCACATTGGAAGATTTGGGGGTTAGGAATCCAACATTCAAATTTAACGAGCACTATCCAGACCATGCCATAGGGTGATTTGGTAAAGTGTCATTATCTGATTTTTCCTTTCAGCAATGGTTTGCCAATTAAACATATTTCAGGTCTTTCTCACCTCAAACAAAGAAATGAACAAGACAAACCAAACAAAGTTTATCAACAGTGTAAGGGAAAAACTGGCTCTGCCCAGCAAACTTGGGACAAACAAAAAGAAAGCAAGTAAGAAAAACAAAAATAAAAATACACCCTGGTTCTGGGAGACACAGAGCAGGCTACTGTGATTAGTTGAAGTAGCAGGCTCCTCATGGCATTTGTGTTTTTGTACATCATCCACATCTAAAGGGAACCCACAGAAGTTCTACATATGAGGTCATGGGAGAGCGTGCTATGTAGATCCTGGGATCCCATCAGGCCTCTTTTCCCAGCTACGTATGCCACACTGTATGTGCTATCTCATTTCTCCCTAAGATAAATAAATACCAGTAATTCTTTATGGGGTGTGGAAGTAATAAAAGTCTTTGCTTTGTTTAGTTTTTTCAAGCTAGAATGGGCTATAGACCCTTCCTCTTCAACTACCTTGCGGCGCTGTGGCTTGCTGGCCTGGTTGAAGAAAGAAAACCTGTTAGAAAATAATGAGTAACAGGTTAATGACCATCAAGCTGCCTGACTGACAGGAGAAATAAACTTTGCTAATGGTCCAAATGTGAGAAACAGATCAGCCTTTTATGCTTCTTGTAGAGAAGAATGTATGTTAGAGAGTTATGTCAGATAAATTATCAAGAGTCTGCAAACTGTAGTCTTAGCAGGATCCTGTTCACTTATCTGTAGCTGTACTGAGGTCTTATCTTTAGAAGAAAAACCTTGTACTGCAGTGGGTATGGCAAGTATCATGGAAAAGAGGCCCTACTATTTTGGCTTTTACTGGTCTTCTGGTTTGGGGTTTTGTTTTCACAAGATTTCACAAGAACTTAGTGGCCAGGGTAGACACTAGGGGAGGTCTGCCTAAGCCAGAAGCTGGCAGAACTGTGCTTCCATGCATTTGGTTACCTCATTGTGCTTGGCCCAGGTTAGTGGGCTATTGTAAGAGTCTCCAGTCCTTGGAACTACTAACATATCAGACGATAGAAATGGTCTTCCATAGAGCATCTCAAATAGGGCTAAACTAAGCCCAGTTAGGGACATGTTACAAACCCTCAAGAGTGCTATTGGTAGTAATTGGAACCAGGACTTTAGGAAAATTTGGCCAGAGCTCACATTAGGGTCTTGTTGGCTCTCTCTACCTTTCTAGAGGATTAAGGCTATTACGTGGAATAGAGATTTATTCCTAAAACCTTTGCCACTCTCTGAGTTATTTGCGAGGTAAAAGAAGGTCCATTGTTTCTTTTAGAAATGACTCAGTAATTAAACATATTCCAGCTCCTTCTTGCCTTGAACAAAGAATTGAAGGAGACAAGTCAAAAACAGTAACAAGTTTTTTTGTTAAAAGTGAGGGGCAAGGAAACTGGCTCTGCACACAAAATTAGGCAAAACAAAAAAGAGGAAAAAAGAAAAGCAAAAATTAGAGTATACCATGGGTCTTGAAGACACACGATGGGCTACTGTGAACAGTCAGGTAGCGGGCTCCTCATGGCATGTGTGTCCTTATATGTCATTCACATTTACAGGTAGGAACCTGAAAGAAGTTCCACATATGGGGTCCTGAGGAAATGCCATGTAGACCCTTAGGATCCCACCATGCCTCTCTTTCCAGCCAGCCTAAGGCATGCTGTATTTTCTACCTCAGTATTAAATACCATTTTTATGTGGAAGGAATACCATAGCCCTAAAACAATACAATACAAAAAAATTAAAATAGGCATGGTGTCCCTCCATGGTTACTAAAGAGTGGTAACCTTAAAATATAGTGATATAGGAGGTACCTTTTTCAAAAGTGTTTTGATATATTTAAATTCTAAAACATCTAAGCAAGAATTTCAATATACTACCTTAAATAGAACAATGATGACAAGAGAAAATAATCTACTCAAGTCTTAAAGAAATTATTCAGTTGTTTTAAAATGTACCAAATATATTGCCAGTAATGTTAAAATCACCAATTTGATTAATAAAGTTATGAAATTATCTTTCAGTAAGTCATATTTGAATAAATGTCTTTTTTAAAGATCATTGTAGAATATATTATTTATTTCACATGGAGAGCCTGAGCAAAGCAAAATGTCATAGTGAAATTTAAAATTACATTAAAAATTAATAGAGGAATACAGCTGATATATATCATTTTTCTTATATAAACAGTAAGAAAATATACAGTGCATTTATTTATCTAGGATAATTTTGCCACAGTATATCCATAAGTTAACAGAATCATTTCAAAACTCATGAATAACTCATTGAACAGAGATTCACAATCAAAGAAAAATTGCAAGCAAGTTCTACTTGACTATATTAATGGAAAAGTGGTCAAATATAAAATTATAGCTTCATGCCATTTTCTATAAATTTACCATTTTGTCAACATTTCCTCAAAAATATAATTTATGCAGTAGAAATAAAATCATAAGGGCAAATATCATTATCCTAAATATGATGCCTATAATTCCTCTTTATTTTTCTTCCTCTATTTTGTTCTAAAAATTTTCTCATATAAACAGAAAATAGTGAATGCTAATATGTTAACAATTTAGATTTGACTTTTATATTTTTATAAAGGTTTTTTGTTTCATATGTGTCTACTTATCTGCCCCTCTAGCC
Source organism: Chinchilla lanigera (assembly GCF_000276665.1). NCBI lineage: Eukaryota > Metazoa > Chordata > Mammalia > Rodentia > Chinchillidae > Chinchilla > Chinchilla lanigera. The sequence goes on along the minus strand of NW_004955402.1, from coordinate 56,539,720 downwards.
TTTGTTCACTCATTTTAATGTCGGATGTTTTCTTAGTAAATTGTGTCTCCAGGGCACCTCCTGGATGGCTCAGCAAGAGTGAAACCCATGGCACGATCAATGTTTATTCTTGTTCCCCCATTCTGAGGTAAAATTTACGAACAACAAAATACCTGATATAAGTTTGTCTTTTGATGAATTTTGGAAATATGGATAGCTGTGTGATTCAAACCACTGTAAAAATGTGGAACAATTTCATCATCCCAGCAAGCTCCCTGAAGTTATGTTCTAGTTAATCCCCACCACTCACCCACAATTCTGAACTCTTGCTACTATCAATTAGTAGTTGCTTTAGAACTTTACAGTAAAAAAGCATATGAGACACATATCACATTTTATACAGGGCTTCTATTACTTCCTAAAATATTTTCAGAACCATTTACATTATTTTTTCCTTTAACTATGTATAACTTCATCCTATGACTATGTCACAGATAGTTCATTTTGCTACTGATGGACTTCTGAGCTATTACTAGCTTGGACATTGTGAATAAATATGCACAAAATATCCCCATATGAGTTTTTTATAGATATTTGTTTTCATTTTTCTTTTTTAAATACCAAGGGGTGGAGTGCCATTTTTCTGCATCAAAAATAGTTTTAGATACACTAAATAGCTTTAGTATGTTTAAATATTTACTGATTTACATTATTTGAAACCTTAACAAATGGTAACACATGATGAGTACTATTTTGAGACTAGCCTTTACGTGCTTCCAGTAGTACAGCCCTTGAGGAGGAACGGAGGCGCCTCCCAGGGTCTGCGCAGTCGGGAGACTTCACGTCCGAGCCTTCTGTGCGCGTCTTGGTTCTGCACTGCCAGTGGTGAGCAGCTGCACCGAGACTTCATGGCCTACAAAGTCTAAAATGTTGGCTGCTTTTACCTTATAGGACTTTTTTTCATCTTCTGTGTCTTATTTTGTATGATTTTTAACAAACAGTAATCGTGTATATATCTGTTAGGACTTTTAAAAACAAAATCCGGATATTTACTTTCATGAAAATTTATGACATTTTTATTGTTCAAAAATCTGTTCCCATTTCAACTGACGTTGTGTTTTATCCCGCAGGGCTGATCAGAGGCCTGGAGAGCAAGAGCTGAGAAGCGAGCGGAGGCGGTGTGGAAGAGCGTGTTGGTGGACACGTGGGCATGGGCACAGGAAACCACGGAGCAGCTGAGCAGACAGCGTGACTCAGTGGTTTGACATTATCCAGTCTTCCCATCAATTTCATTATTAATTTACTTCTTTAGTCTTAATCACTTGGGTGGTGCTTTTTGAATCTATAAACTTCTATTATCTTTTCATGAACTTGGAAAATAAGCAGTCTGAGTATTTACTAAAACTATCCCTCTTTTATACTTTCTATGGTCTACTTTTCAGTATTTTATTTTTATCTCACTTTGAAAATCTCATTGCTACACAATCAGCAGCATCATCACTATCCTGGTGCCATATACAATGCTAGTTAAAATCTACTGACATTTTAATCATTTATTTTCTCAACACTTCTGTTTCTCATTCTGTACTGCTTAAGTGCATAGCTTTTAAGATTTTATCGTTTAAATTCTGGTTTTGTGAGTGTAAAACTATCTCAGATTTGTTGAAATATTTTTGTTTTGAATATTCCTGTTTTCAGGCAATGATCTCAATAAATGCATAAATCAAAACAGCTTTCGTGTTGTAACAACTTGGGGAAAATATTAGCCTACTTTCTGGCTTTTGTTTTTGCAAAGTCTCTCAATAATATAATTTCTTACTTTTATCATATTTTTTTTTACTATTTGGAAGATGTTTACTCTTTATTTGGCATTCTGATTTTTAGCAATAATTGCATATTTATAAAAAGTTTTATCCTATGTCTTGTGCACTGGAATTTGTTACACAGAAGACTAAACTCATGAATTTTGAAAAGTAGTCATAACATGTCTAATATGAACTCTGCTCCATCCTTTGTGTGATCTCTGTTTCAACCCCTTAATATTTACTGTGTGCTCTGTTTCAGTCTTCGTGTCTGAAACAGAATGTTCCTGTTACATTGTCATCACATTAGTTTTATTTTGTCTTGAGTGGTTAACTAAGATCTATTATCCAAATTATTATCTGCATGTAATAAGCTGTTTCACCCTTTCAGTGGGATTCTTGCTTCACCCAATTTTTTCATACATGCATATTTGATTTTTTTAGAGTCTAGGATTTTGTTGTGTTTATTATTACAAATTTCTTATATTGTTATTCTTTAAAATTTTATTCACTTGGAAGATGTTTTTGGAATATATAAAATTCTATTATCTGAAGTTCTTTGAGTTTGCTTGATACTGTTAGTTGTGGACATTGCATTTTGTGTGAATTATAATTTGTATCATGATTTTTATCATCATCAATGTTTCATTCATAAAATACAAGGCAACCTAGACTGATAACATGAACCTTCCAGATAACTTTATCAAGTTGTTTCAAGTGTATTGTCCATATGAAATAGATTTTTCTGTTAAGATTTGTCTTATGGTTTTCTGATCACACTGATAACATGAAATAGGGGCTGGAGATATAGCTCAGAGGCACGGTTCCTGCCTGGCAAATGCAAGATCCTGAGTTAGATTCCCAATACCCCACCAAAAAGAAAAAATCACTCTAGATAATGTTCAAAGAATAGATCATATACATCATTCTGGACCTACATCTCATTATAATCAAGAATCTAAATCCTCTCCAGCAAGGTCTGGAACATTAAAAAGATAAAATTTAGAAAATATTTATATTTATATGCCAGACAATCTGTCCCAGTAATTTTAAGAGTTCAAATCCCAAGTACGCAAATGAAACATATCGTGGCTAAATATTCCCAGATAACACTTTTTCTTCCTTCTTCAAACCCAAGCTATCTTCACCAGTTTTGTGATCAGTGTGGCAGTCAGTGTGTTTGTTTTTTAATGCACATTTTCACTGAAGACAAAATCATTGCTTTAGTTCAGCCCCTGATGATGAATGCTGATGACTTAGCTCCTATCATCCTAAAAGTTAAAAGTCAAGACACTAAGTGATCAAACTTGATCCCCAGCACACATACTCCTCCACTCCCTCATCCTTGACATCCACCTTACTCACTTTTCTCTTTTTTTACCAGCTTTCTCTTAAGTTATAATGCTGCAAAAGCTTTATTCCCGTGCTTTATTTTGAACTCACCTATGTAATAGAAAGAACATTTGTTCTATTGATTTGGAAACTATATTTTGACTGTAGGTACAGTTATAGTTATTTTCTCTGGCTTATGGAAGCATACTAAATGCTTATCTGGAGTTTATTGCTGTTTATTTTGTTGCTTTGTGCTAATTGTGTCCTACTCTTCACTAGAAAACCACAAGTGGACATATATCTTTTGGTTGAATTTACTGATATCATTTCTCCTACCAAAATGGGTTTAGAGTAATTTAGAACAAAGTTTATGTTCATGAATGTTTATATATCACTAATTAAATGAATATAGAAATACCTATTAAAGAAAGAAGGAAAAACTAAGTCTGCTTCAAATAAGGATTAGTAAAGTTGCATTGGTAACTATGCAGTGTGGCTGTTCAACTGTTTCTATGTATAAGTGGGGATGCTCACATGTACCCCAAACCTCATCAGGCACGAGCAGCACACTGGTTTCATCAGAAACATGCTCTCTATTTTTCCGGTTGCAGTTGATGTTATCATAGATGCAATTCCTGAGGCCATTAGGGTAATGTGCCTAACTGTATATACAAATAATAGATACCAGAACAATCTCACAAAAAGTGTGGAATTTTAATCCAGGCAGCAAATGTAGTTTGAAATCCAGACAATGAGCTTTTGAAAAAACAAACAAAGAAAAAAAAAAAAAAAAAACAAGGTAAAGTTGACTTTTCAGACTTTGAGATCTTCACTAGTGAAATAAGTTTGATGTTACCTCCATTTTGTTAGTGATTGAGAATTATGGTGAAGGTAGTATACAAATACTATTGCAGGTATTACATAGTTATTTGTTACTTGAGCAGGTAGGACAGAAGGTCTGTGTTAACTGTGGGCAGAGGATCCCACTGACTATCAAAGTCACCAGTGTAAGATCTTAGGAGATACCAAAGCTGATATCCAAACATACCTATGGCTTTTCTTGAGCTCAGTTGAAATTTGTGTAAACTGATGGGGTTGAAATTGTAGTTCAAATTGGACAGCTCTCACTGAAAAGTAAGGTTAGGAAGGTCATATTATATAAGGTTAATAAAGTGTCATCCTTAAAAGGTGAAGAAGACATGAAAACAAACTGAGTTGGAGGGGAAGCAATGGTTGCAGAGCATAAAAATTCTTCTCAAAATCTGTTCCTGCACTCTAGATTTTGAGCCTTGTGCTAGGAAGAATGCCCTTCCATCAGTGTTAGTAACTTAATCCTTCACTTGTGAATGTATTATTTGGGAGAAAAAACAGGACTTCACAAAAGTGTAAGGCTGCAGCATTACAATAAGAAGAGTATTCTGTGTGATCCTTGAGCTCAGTATAATCACACTAACCTTTGAAAGCAGAGGTGCAGTAGAATCAGAGATTCAGTAGAAAAGGAATTAGGAGAATTCCAGTGTGAGAACTAGCTAATGTAACTTTTCTGCACCTTAGATGTGGAGGTCCAAGTGCAGCTCCCACTAAGAGGCATGTGGGGACTACCCGTGACCCCTGAGTGACAGTCAGCATGAAGTTGGGACCTCAGTTCCCTCTCAAAAGTAGCTGCATCCTACTAACACCCTGATGAACTTGGAAGACTCTGCACAGCCCCAGAAGGTGCCTCCTGTTGCCCCCTTGAGTTTTGGCCTCCTTAGGCTATCAGTATAGAGATCAGTTAGCTCATGCTGCCCTGAGAAGTGTGATTTATAGAGCCCCAACTCCAAACAACAACTTTCTTGTTTAAAATACTGAGTCTGTGGTTATTTGTTACAGTAACAACAGAAAATCTATATAATTCTGGTTAAATACCTGAGTACTATGGAAGGAGAAACTATGTTTGAAAGGAAAAGGCATGTGTGGTCTCATGTAGGTTTTCTTTCTTTTCTATTTTTTATCGGTTTTTCATGTACATTTTTGCAGTACATTTACCATGGAGAGTGGCTACAGGTATATAACACATCTTAAGCCGTTTTTGTCCCTCTAACCCACCCATCCTTCCCTGCTCTTTCCAACTCTTGGTCACTTTCCCATTTTAAATTGATCTCCTCACTTTTGAATATCTATCTTTTACTTTGCTCTTTATTTTAAAAATGTGGGTTTTTTGCATAATAGAAACCATCTGATATTTAAGCTTATGTTTCTGATTTATTTCACTTAAGCTTATGTTTCTGATTTATTTCACTTAAGATTATGTTCTCAAGGTGTATCCAGTTACCTATGAACGCTTCAAGTTTATAATTCTTTTTTTAAATGGTAGCAAACTTTTATTAAAGTAGGAAAAGGAACAGGCTCTGATACCTAGTCCTTTACCCCCTGCTACTGCTGCTCTGAGGCTGATTACAGCAAGAATATGAATGGCCTCCACCCTCTTCTCGCCCAGTGTCTCCCATAGACAGAGCCCCTCGTGAAGTCATCTGTGATTAGCCCACCTAGGGAACTTGGTGTGCAGGCTTTCGATTTCTTGGTATGGAGAGAAATACTGTAAAACCAGGGAGGAACGCAGATTTCTAGAAATATCTGACCCAGGATACTATGTGGTTGAAAGCGTTGATTTAAAAAAAAAAAATAGCCAAATCCTAGTACTAAATCATACAACACAAAAATTCCACATGGTTCATGACTTAAATATAAATTTAATTTAAGGAAGGTACTTTAGAAATATGAATAGTATGCATTTATATAAGCTTAAGATGTGGGATAGCTTTCTGAATGTAAAAGAATATGAAAACTATCAAAGAAAATATAGAATTTTGAATAAATAATAAGTAAAATACAAAGCATAAACTGGTCAAATTTATCACATATAATTAGAGTATATGTGTAATGCTAATTGTGATAAATAAAGAACAGTTTTTGAAAGAAAATTTCCAAAGCTGGGGAGCAGGCCATTCAGAAGTGAGCAAATGCGTGAGTTCTGGGGACATTTAGCCAATGTGACTAAAGCTCAAAAATATAGATTGTATTTGTTTTGGTTTTTCTCCGGTACCGGGAACTGAACTCACGACCTTGCTCTTGCCAGGCAGGCGCTTTTGCCGCTGAGCTAAATCCCCAGCCCCTCAAAAATATAGATTGTAAAATGTAAAATATTTCCTTCTGAATAATAACAATCAAAATGTCCAGAAGAGATGGGTAATTAGGAGTTAAAAAATCAATTTGGCAGCATTTATCATTAGTAAATATATACTTATATAATTAACAAAAACATATACATGTAAGATAAAATAATAAATAAATAACATGTAATAAAAATCTCATGGAAAAGAAGACCATCACACAGTCTCATTCATCCCTAACAGGTAAATTTTGGATATGTGTACAGTGAGCTAGTGTGCTTGAAGTCCCATGGGTTGTAATGTCACCTTTTCTCCCCTGGCTTAGCCATGAAACCAAACTCCATCTTTGTGAAGCCGTATTACTTTCCTGTTACTCAAATTGCACAGCCTCTTCAGAAGACCTCCTGGAGTGAGCACCCCAGTACCTCTTGTGTGCTAGTGCACCTAAAACGTCCTGTCATTGCCACTGTTCTTGTCCTGGCAGGTGTGTGTATAACACTCCCTCCTTGGAAATGCCTTGATCTCAATGACTGACTTCAAGCATGTTTATGTGTGTCATGGGCATAAGCTGTAAAACAGCATGCATTTATTATAAGCCATATATAATATTTTAAAATATTTACAATACTTTATTCCCTTTCTCTAAATCTGGTAATTTCTTTTCCACTTAAAATAAATTTTAATGCCCCAGCAGCTACAGCCCCTGAGTATTCTGATCACTGTCTACTTTAAACTCTCCTTGCCCTACCCTCTCCCACAGAACTCCAGGCACAGAATTCTATTGTGCACGAAATGCCGCACTCCAAACATATGCCTCGCCTCCTATTACCTAGAGCATGGTTTCACTAGGTGGTCACACAACTTCACTTCATTCTGGTTTCCACTGCAATATCGCCTCAGAAAGAATTCCTTCTCTAGAATAACATCATCTATCACTTACTACTCACTCAACAGCATTTTTGTCTATGACACTTTTTTCTAACTTAACGATTCTTTGTTTACATTTATATTATGCAAGTTTTCATGAACTTATTCATCTATGCCTACATGCATTAAATGGTCTTTCTTATCCACGGAGTTATAGTCTTCAAAGGCAAGACATTTGCTTGCTTTATATAGAAAATCATGTAGAACAAGCCATATGCAAGTCTAGTGTGTGTGCATTATGTATAATTACTGAAAGCATCAAGTGGCATTAAATATTGGAAAGGATATTATGCACAAATATGTATTTGGGATCATGGGCATTAAGGTGCTCTTACTCCTGGTTGTCTTGAGGTTTTCTTCATTAATTCTTAAAATGTAATGTAAAGAAGAGGAAAAAATGTCATCATAGAAACAAACTGTTAGAAAAAATAGCTATTGTTTGCTACATGTAAGAATGTGTCAGGCACTGTTGTAAATTATATATTTTCATAACTAATTTTATCTTCACAATCAGCTGAGATACAAATATGATTACACTCATTTGATAGATGAAGCAACTGACTCAAAGAAAGGTTTTTCAGCAAATACAAGGGATTGTAACAGAACTGTAAATGTATAATTTTTTTAAAAAAAGTATTACAGTAAAGGACACAGTGACATTAATTCCCCTTAATATACATCTCTTGCATTTCAAACTCACTTATTCTATTATTTTGCCCACTTTCTGAAGTCATTCTGAAGGGCCTCTTTCCGATCTTCCCAAGTGTAATCACATACCCGGAACATGCTGCTACCATGTACCATCCGACCGAAAGTCAGGCAAGCAAACACACCACTGTGTGTTCTCACCCAGTTTGTTTGCTGCATCTGGCACCTTGGGACTTCTGGCTGTGGCCTGAAGTGACTATGAAAGATAGACTCTTTGAATTGAGTCAGAACATTGAGTCAGCACAGCTAAAGACAGTCATGAAAGAGTACTTCCAGAAACGCTTCCCAAAGTGACAGCAGTGGGGTAAGTGGGGACAGCATTGTGAGAGGGATTAATGCGAATGTGCCTCTGTCTGTAATTCTTCTGAACATTCACTCTATATTTTGAGCACCCCTTGCAAGAGGCAGTCAGGGTCTGACTCTCCACAGGCTGTGTTTGAAGGATGTCACTACTGCAGTGCACAGCTCACAGACCAGCAGTTTGAGAGACAGACCTTTGCTCATGTGCATCTTATGTAACATAATGTATCAAGGATAAGCCAAGTTTGCGTCACAGTTCTCACTTTGTGCAAGCCGCTTGCCTTGGAGTTCTCTAAATTTGGTAGGAGAACTTCGTATTAGTTCTGCCAGCAGTATGTGAGCACTCTGTGGTCATCATATATGTTCACAACTTCCAGGTGGGAGGTCTGACAGTTTCAATGTGAAGTACATAAGATGCGTTATCTTCAGCTGCTCTTAAATTCATGGACATAGATTGCTCTCCCAGTCATAAGGGAAAAGGCTAAGGGGACTAATTTACATGGGCAAAAGTGAACCTGACTATCCACTTTCTGGTGATTCTGAAAATTCTAAGTGTCAACTCTTTATTGAGAGCCTGTCTCATAGTGGAACAAGGAAGGAACCATGTGCCTCTCTTCCAAGAAATGAATGTGGTCTGATCCGCATTGCTACCTGTCACCTTGTTTTTATCATAGCCAAGCAAATTTAGACTATCTTTAGCTCCAACATCTCATGCTAATTCTTTCTTTACTGCTCTCAAAGTTTGCTTTCCTGAGCTCAGTCAAGTAGTTTTTTAATGGATTTGCTCTAAGGAGTGAAAAGAAATAAACTCAGTGTACATGTCCATATCACCTGTACCCCTGACTGGTTAATATTTGTGTGGCACAGTGGAAATTCCCTCTTCATTTACAGTAAAAGGATTTGAATATGCTTTCTTTGGAGAGATCTGTGCACAGTCAGAGGGTGAGGTTAGAGAAACGAGGTAGCATTGGTAACAAAGAGGGCTCTAATAATTTTTTAAAGATTTGTCTAACGTTGGCTTTGAATAAAGATGTGAGAACTCTCTGTTCAGCCTTTTTAATGAATAGCAGGGAGCTTTAGATAGTCTTGGGAGAAAGGGCTCCTTTTTTCCATTAGAAAGAACTACTTCAGTAGAATGTTTGATAATGAGATGCAAAAGCCCTTCCACAGAGTCTCTTTTATTACATTTCCCAGATGAAAGTGGCTGTGAGCTATACTATCCCTGCCCCAGTCCACGAGAAAGGAGACAATTGTTTGACCATAGATTATAAATGGATTTAGGGAAATCTTCACTGCTCTGCAAAATTTTCCCTGAATTTTTACACACCTGCACACACACACACACACACACACACACACACACAGACACACACAGAATCATTTGAGAGGACACTCTTATATATATTCCTGTATTGGGAATACAATGGAAGTAGGTACTCTAAAAAAGTTTTGAAGAGAAATAGGAAGGAGAAGTAACGGATTACTTTCTACTTTACAGCTGTCCCTCAAATGTGGCTTTTTTAAAACAATAAAATAACAACTACAACATATCTTCTTCTAAGATTAAAAGGTAGTTATTTTTGTTAAGCCAGTCTTAGAAAGTTAATTTAAAACAGAATTGCCACCATGTGTAATCTAGTCATATAGTATTTTATACAGGATTTCCAAAATACAAGTAACCAAAACTCTTTCAGCATAATTTTTCTTTTCTTTTCTTTTTGGATTTTGTGTTTAAGTGTATGTGTATGTGTTTGTGTTTAGTATTGTTGATATTGCTGATCAATACCTTCCATACATTAAGCATATCAGATCTACATAAAAGGAACTTCTTGAGTATGGGACCATTAATATAGAGAATTAAGTCAATTTCTAGCCTGTCCTGTAGTTCAACTCATTCTTATTAACAGGTTCCATTTCTAAAAATATGAAGTTATCATCTATCTGGTGTAGTTTCAGTTATTTTGGCACATGATTCAGTCTGACTTTGGATGTACTTGAATATCCTAGAAAACTAATGAACTTGTTAGTGGTCTTTATATCAAAAATATAAGCTCTCAAACATGAGGCAATATTTTCTTTAATCTTCTGAAAATGAGTTTAGGTATCAGAAATACACAAAAGCAAAACATTCCTTTCCAAACCAGCAAGCAAGAATTCCTCAGTGTTAGATGTTATACTTCCTAAATCTGTTAATGGTCTCCTTTGTTAAAGAGAATTTCATTCAGAAAGGTGAACTGACGGGAAGACTTTATTGAAGACCCTTGGAAGGGGAAAGAGAGATTGGACCCAGAAAATAAAGAAATGGTGGGGTGAGCTCCTTGGACTGGTAATTGGTGCTTATCAGTTGCCCTCCAATAGAGACAGAGAGATGGGGCACTATCTTTTTGATGATTTTATTCTAAAGTAATGAATTTGGTCATGGAAGGACATTTCTTGCTTGCAAACCTAGAAAGAGGGTAGGAGAAGTGTTACATTTCAAAGGAACAAAAATAGAATGTATAATTACAAGTTGCTGAAGTAAACACTCTAGGAAAAGAAAGATTGGGGGCTACAGTTAGTAATAAACTTACCTAAAGTTTGCTCAAACAGAGGAAATGTTCAGTTTGCTCCCCTTATGACTATGAAGCCTTGAAATCCTCTAACACCTCTGAAATTGGCTAAGTGGTAAGTACTTAATAGTAACACCCCATACTGTCTTCAAATTTTGTGAAAATAAGTAATTCAGTAAAGATGGTGAAAAAATTGATATCTTTCATAAAGAAGAGAGTCAATTAGCACCAAAATATGAATAAGTTTTTGGAAACATTGAAAATAAGAGGAGATATCAGTGATAAGCAGATGTGCAACTCTAGTTGCAAAAAAAATTAGAAAAAGGGAAAACCAGAAACTACCAAATGACACTGACCCCTATATGGACAACACACCAGGCTAAATCTAGATTAGTCGATCTTTGAATAAGCAGTGAAGCCAGCGATATAGAAAGTGCAAGGGAAATTGCTTTAATGGTAACAGAAATTCAAACTGAACCAGCAAAAGGAATCCACAGACAAAGCTTTAATGGTGGCTTAGGAAGAAAGGGAAAGTGGGGAAAGGATTTTAGGTTCAGCAGTGAGATCAAAACGGCCCAATCACAAAATGGTACCACCAAGGTGGTCTAGTCATAACTGGTTATTTTCCAGTGGGTTATGGCTAAAGCATTTTTGGAGCTTTCTTCCTCCTGTTTTAGGGGATCTGCTTCTAGTGAAAGATACAGACCACAGGCTATTTTCATCCTTGGAGACATTAATGGTGCCCCTCTCCCCATATACTTTATCTGTCCTCTGCGATGATATGGGAGGTGTATTCCATGCGTTGTTAGCAAGGAGGGATGAGGAGAATAACAAATGGTCACCCTCAGTGGGTCATGGATTAGGGCCCAAGAAAGCCCACCTTTTGTCGCATGAGGGTAACCTTTATTGTTTTGCGTGAAGTGTTTATGTCTCTAGGATTTCAACAGGTAGACTAGGATTCAAGGTGAACACCCAAAGATATCATTTGGTGACATTTTAATGATGTGAAATTTCCTGAGCTCTTAAAAATATCTCAGAAGCATTCAAAAAGTCCTTTTAGAAGGATAGAAACCTGACAAAAATTTTTTTAAAAAAATATATTGAAACACAACCTCAGCAGTTCCAGGGAACAGAAAAGTTTAAATGCCAAGCAGAGAAGAGATAGGGAAGAGGTGTAAGTAGATATTTACAAAAAATATATTTCCAGGTGAATACTCTTAGAAGGCAAGACTGACAGAGTTTTGACAGTAGCAGAGATAGAGAAGGAGAGCGATTTTGAGTAAGGCTTCTTCATTTAAAAGAGAGAACTTTCACACCAGCATAGGAAAAATAGATTTTCAGATTTGTGTCTGAGGATGCTGTCTTGACCCACCTTATCTGTAGAAGAGGAACATTCTCTAACAGTCTTTGATTTGTTTGTTTGTTTGTTTTTGCTACTGGGAATCGAATTCAGGACCTTAATCTTGCCAGGCAAGCACTTGTGCAGCTGAGCCGTATCCCTAGCCCTTCTAACAATCTTTGAATACCCAACTTATTCACAAAAGAGCAACAAGAAGAAAATTGATCGAAAGCATGCATAAATATGTACAGAAAAAAGAATAGTGATAATTTAATATATTATACACAGACTAGAATAATATGAGCAGAAAGGGTGAGACTGGCATATTAATGTGTGACAATAAGTCAAAAATTGAAAAAACCACGAGGCTGGGGATTTAGCTCAGCAGCACAGCGCCTGCCTGGCAAACAGGAGGTCGTGAGTTTGATTCCTGGTATCGGGAAAAAAAAAATACAAAAAAGCTATTGCTGAAAAATTAGTGAAGACAAAATGAAACCAACCAGAAAGAAAAAGTGAAACAGAAGGAACCTGTGAAAAAAATTAGTGATAAACCAGACCTGAACTAAAAGAGAATGAAAACAGCTCCAGAAACCGAGGTTACGTCAGGTGGAGAGAAGAGCAGGCAGACGCAAATGTGAACAGGAAATTAAGCTGAGAAATGAAATAATAAGTAGCCATAAGGGAAAAAATAAAGCTCTGAAAGACAGTGACAGGCATGCAAGAAAGGAAAAGAATTATAACTTACCTACATGTAGAGACACTGGAAGACTACCAAAGATATGGTATAGGACAAATTCTTAAAGCTTTACTCAAGATTCATTTTCGGACATATAGTAGGGTATATATTTCTAAAATAGTGAATGGGGAAAATGCCATACCTCCATTGCTCAAGTACATAAAATTGTTTTGTGATACAACCTCAAAATTATTAACTTTTGAGTTAAAGAAAATGCAGGTGTTATTTTGACAGAAAAACTGAGCTACTAAGAAAGAAAATCACATTGGCATCAAGCACATCCCAGCAATGTTTTAAAGGTGAAAATAATGTACTATTTTAAGAGATTCTAGGAAAGAATTATGAAGCATAGATTTTATAAGCAAGTAAATTTTCCATTAATTATATTTATAATGAGATAAATATGTATGAATGTATAAATTCATAGGTTATATTTCCATTAATACTTTCCAAGAAACTTATGGAAAACCAAACATCAAACTACCAAAAACAGTTGAGCACCAGTAATAACAATGACAAGAATTTATTGAAACACACACTGTGTATGTAATGAGCTCTCAAAAAACTTAAGGAGCAAAAGCATTAAGCAGAAATAAATACAACGTGGGCCAAATGGCTCTCGGTGCCTTAGCAAGTGCATAGACTCAGTCACATAGTCCTAAAATTAATAATTAATGACAAATAATTAAGCATTTATTTTGTTTTAAGTGATCCAGGATAAATTTTAAAATGGAATGGCACAAACATAAATTTGACAGCCTATTAATGGATGCTAAAGTTAAATGTCAAATACATGAAAGTTTGCTTTACCTTCTATCATATGTTTCTTATATTTGAAATGATGATCATTTAATGTGTGTCACCGTAGGCAACAATACTCAGGGAGAACTTATCCTAACACTCATGTCTTTTATTTTTGCACTAGATGATACTAATATTCATTTCCAGAATGACATGTATTACATGGAAAGTTATCAATATATTTTCTCAAACAAATTCTGTCTTCAAAAATGAAACTTTAGTAATTAACATTTTGTATCTCTTGGCAAACTTTTCAGATATTAAAATATAAAACTGAAGAAGAAATAGGCTATCATTCACTCACAGAATAACAAAACATAGGAAGAAATGTAGAGACATTTCAAAAAATTTATTTCTAAACTAAAGGAATAAAACCAAGAAAGAAGCACAATTGTTTTGGGTTCTAAACCTCAATATATGGTAAACACAAAATCAGATACTACATGTTTATATTCCACATTATATGTACCATCCTGTTACCTATGGGGCACTTAAGAAAAGGCACAAACTAGAATGTCATCTACAGAGAAAATTCTAGTGAGAATAGCAAGATTTTCTCACTATTTTTTTATGTTAGGTCTGATGTCCTTATTATACACTTTGCTTCTCTCCAAGAGAAATATTAGAAAGTAAAATATTAAAAGAATCATGCTAGGTGTATAACACCTGCTTTAAAATACAAATTTTGTTGACTAAGAATAATCTTATATTTATAGAACTGACAAGACAACAAAATTCTCATTTCTTCTGCATCCACCCTATTTCCTCTGTAACTAACTTTTTTTTTTACTATTACACATTAGCCCCAATAATGAAGCAGTCACAGTATACTATTGTTAGGCAAAATCAACACTGTATTCAGATTTCCTTACTTCTCATGTGGTGTCTTTCCATCTGTCACAGGATCCCATCCTGGATAGTCCATTGTCTGTAGCCACTATGTCTCCTAAGGCTCTTCTTAACCTGGGCCATTTCTCAGAATTGTCTCAATTGTGATATGTTTAATAATTTTAGGATTATGTGGAAATTATCCTCTACTAGAATTTGTCTAATACTTTCTCACATGAATACACTACCTTTTGAGGTTTTGGAAAGGAAGGTCGTATCAGTATGGTGCCATTTTTATCACATCATGTCCAGGGTACATATTATAAGCCTGACATTACTACTGATGGACACTCTGATGGTCTCTAATGGTTGGGCCAATTAGTTATCATTTTTTCCAAAATTATCTCCAATGTAAAAATTTGTCATATGTATAATATATATATCATATTTATATTTAGCACTAAGTAAATACATGAAATCTGTGAAGTAGTACATTGCACATACAAAAGGATCCAGGTAAATTATTACTGAATACACTGACATCCCTCTAAAGTGACACAGAGCTTAATACTGTATCTCCAAACTCCTGAAGAAGTATTTAATTAAACCGTAGCTCAGAAATTAGATTCCAATTTAAAGTTCTTTTAAATATTAGCTTTACATTTAAAAAGTTAAAATTGTTTTACTAAATTATTATTATCAAAGACTGCCTTTTTGTCTTTCCTTTGAAATGTGTATAATTCCAACTGAATAAATTTGGTTATAGATTTAAGTAAATTTGGTTATAGATTTAAATAGCCACGTTAAATGGAATAACAGAGCTGACTTTTACAACATTTGAGCTATATTCCACAACAAATGAAAGCATCTCTGAGACTGTTTTCTACCAGGAACTCAAATCTTACACTGAATCAGGACTTATAAAATTACTTTAGAGAAACTGAGTAAGACAAAGCCTGAAAAGTATCCATTCGGGGAGGTGAAGAGCTGGGAGGAGGAGTGATCTGTGGATAAGGCTACAGGGAATCTGATGACAGGGGTTATAAGAACAAGGAGGAGAGAGAAGGTGGCAACTAAAAGTGGCCTCTTCTATGGGAGAAGTGATAAGCAATATGGTCAATATCATTTCTGAGAATAACAAGTGAGCAATAGCAAGGTACAATGAGGTAGATGTAATATGTGTCTTAGTTTCTTTTCTCTTGTGACAAAATACCTGATGCCCAAAATTAGGAAGAAAAGGTTTATTTAGCTCACAGTTTGTGGAAACTTCAGTCCATACTCAGCTGGCTCCAAGGCAGGGTGGTATAGCAGAGGACAACAGTTCATAGCAGCAGAAAATAGCAAAAGTAACAGAAAAAAGGGAAGAAACAAGCCAATTTCTGCCTCTTTTATCCTGTATGCAGGATACACATCCTGGGATGGGGGGCGGGGTGTACCATTTATACCCCCAATCCCAGCACTGACCAACAAACCAATCAAACTCTAGATTTACCTGCCTCAGAAAAGCCTACCCCCCAGGATTGCATGAGGCTTGTGGGGGGACATCCAGACACAAACTGTAACAATGTGTCTTCCAGATATGGGAAAAAAAGATTGGTAAAGACTAGATTCTGATCAGGGTACAGGCAGCATAAGCGGCCATCTGCAAAGAATTAAGTGGTTTGTCTGAGAGGCCATGGCTCACTCTGTCATGGTGTCAAGAAGTGAGACTCTGAGGACCTGAATGCCCCGAAACTTCTAGGGAGGAAATGGCTATGGAGCCACCAGGGAGACCGTGTGCTGGGGAACAGCCCAGTACAGGGATTAGGGGCACAGTGTGAGCTGGAGTTAAACTGGAACATGTTCATGCAGTCCCCGGGAAGAAGGAATCTCAACAGGAAGCCAGGCTGGGTAGGGTTTTAAAATTTAATTTAATGTTTTTTAAAAAATGTGTTGGTTCAGATTCACAGTACACAAGGTTCATGTTCATTGTATATTGACACATGCGCACAACACATCTTAGTTTCCCTTTTTCATTGCTTTCCCATCTCTCCCTCATCTAGGAGATGCTTCCTTTGCTATTATCCCTATTTCTATTTATTCTCCATGAAGTTGTCTCTGACCAATGTATATGATTCAGAATACACAGACTCAGCACTCAGTATGGGCAGCATGGCTAACGCTCACATTAGCATCTCTGAATGAGTTTCCCAAGGAAGTACAGTTTGCATTTTAAAAGACCCATGCACTGAGAATGCTTCAGGACAGAAACTGACGTCATGAATCTGGTTGGAAGCAGCATCACAAAAAACCTTGAGTGCACTTAAGAACAGAGAAGGACAAACTCAGACCATAGGTATGTTTGACTCTGCCCTGACAAATGAGACAGTAGTTTATCTCACAGTAAAACAAAGTACTGTTGGCCTCGACTTGACATTGATAACATTTCTGACATCAGAGACTGCCAAGGGGAATTGTGAAAATGAGCAAGTGCCTCATAGGCACTTTCTGGATTCCTCTTTAGCTTCTGCTAATTTCTGTTCAGGCTCTGTGGAGCAAAAGTATTAGAAAATTCTTGTGTATTTATAATTGTGTAACGTAAGTGAAATAGCCCATCTTCTCAGGTGTGCTGTCTGTTAAAAGGCAATACTTTAATGAAACACACAAAAGCAGTTTTTTTAGCTTCCAATTTTACAGAATAAAATAGTTCAGTAAAAGTGCTGAAAGAAAATGACATCTTCTAAGTTCCATGTTAGCAATTATTGGTACCTGAATTATGATGAAAACTGCTCATTACACTGGTGTTAACTGTACCTTTCCTTTCCTGCACCTTGGTTTGTCTTTCAGACACTTCAACATGCACAGAAACAAATTTATCAGGACTCCTCTTCATTCCCTATCATTCTGCATGCTCAAAACATCTTCTCTTTCCTTTCACCAAAGCCATTTGGGGATCATATGGGAAATTTTTCTGGTGAACGATTCTCTCATTTTATAACATGAATGTATAAATTGTGCTGAACTTGCTTTCCTTATGAATATTTTATGTCATCCACCCTGCAGAACATTCCACATACAAATTATGCAGGATTTGTATCTGAAGATTTCTGTCCTGAAGTTCAAGTCTTAGGTAATCTCTGTTAGCCTAAACCAGAGATTCTACAAGTTTTCCCGAATTTTGAGAAGGTTCAATAACAAAAATATCACATTGCAGAAGTATTATGGATTGTATTATGGCCCATCAAATTCATATTGAGGTCCTGGCTCTCAGGATAACTATATTTGGAGGTGGGGCCTAGCTGGCAGGAGTTAAAGTTAAGTGAGGTCATAAGGCTGAGGCCCTCATCCAATAGCACTGGTGCCCTAATAAGAAAACAAGGAGACACTGTATCTCATTCACTTTCTTTCTGTCTCCTTCTCTTTCTCTTTCCTTCTCTTTCTCTCTCTTTCTCTCTCTTTCTCTCCCTCTCTCTTTCTCTTTCTCTCTCTTTCTCTCCCTCTCTCTTTCTCTCTCTCTCTTTCATTCTCTCTCTGTCCCCCTTTGTTCTTCCTCTCTCTCCTTTCACCCTTCCTCATTTCTGTCCCTAAAAACGGAGGAAAGGCCATGCAGGGACACAATAAGAAGATACCATCTATGATCCAGGAAATGGGCTGTCAATAGACATCAAAGATTCTGGTGCCTTGGACTTGAACTTCCTGCCTCTAGAACTGTGGAAAATAAATTTCAAAGTTTATAAGCTACCCAATAGAGATTGTTCTGTTACAGCAGCCCCATTAGGCTAAAGTGAGTTAATAAAGATCACAAGCAAGCCTGATCTGAAAGCCAAAAAGACCTATGCATTATTTTTAATTGCTGTCAGAGCAGAAGCTCATAATAAATAGAAACCATCAGCAATACTTTTTAGGCAGAGATGTAGCCATCTTTATGAGGAATGTGCTTTACTCTAAAGTATTTAGCTCACAATTAAAACTTTTAAAATTTACCTCACCTTTGGTTATAATGAACAAATGTTGAATTTTCTTTGCAGCCTGGTTCCCACGTGGAACATCTGGATAGTGTGAATGGTGCGTGCTTCATATTTTTCAGCCAAGGCCATCTCTTTTGCATCTCCTTAGCTGCAATTGTTATACGGGATTTTGTTGTTTTGTTTCAATGCATTGGTTTGGGCAAAGATTAATAAATTGCTTATATTTTTACCTCTGCAATCACTACCTTCAGGATTTTAGTTCTTCCTATACTGTCCTCTGACCCTGATTTTCTTCCTCTGGATTACACAAGCATAAGGAATAATGACATTTAATTATCAACTAAGATTTGAAAGCTTTATCACTCATTTTAGTTTGGCTTTAGAAATTCAACTTATTGCCTGCATTCTACCTTTTGAGTCAAAAAATCTGTTAGGAACAAAATAAGCCAAAATAAATCATTTGTTGTAAAAATATTAGAGTTAAAAGTAACCATAAGAAAAATAAAGGACTGTAACTACGTTTTACACATGAAATTATAAAAACACAAGTGGAAGATAGGGAAGTCTGGTAGTTGCACTAGAATGTAAGTTCCTGACATTCACATTAGTCTCTTTTGTTATGTGTTTATTCTGCAGGTCTTTAATAGTAGCTCCAGAGTCAAGTCTAGGATCTGGTTTGCAGTGAGACTATATATTCACCAGTTTGAATCAAAAGAAAAAAAAATGGAACAAAACAGCAGCATTTTCACAAAGAACATTTATACAATTTGTAGAACCACTGTGTAGACCATGCACATTGACCCTTTTGCAACACAATAGCACTTTTATGTGTACTTTGATGGAATATTAAGTTTCCAGGGTGGGGGCTGGGGACTTAGCTCAGCGGCAAAAGCACCTGCCTGGCAAGTGCAAGGTCGTGAGTTCGGTTCCCGGTACCAGAGAAAAACCAAAAAAAAAAATAAAATAAAATAAAATAAATCAAAACAAAAATCAAAAGTTTCCAGGGTGGCTTTTATGTTCAAAGTCAAGTGAAAGTTTTATGAGGACACTTGATATTTCTTTATGTTATTTACTTCAGTCTCTACATTCAGGAATCAGTGTGTGACTATGTGATCTGCATTTTGCAATTGTTTTCTACCTTAGCCCACTCTCCCAACCCTGAGAGTGACAGCCATGACTTTTGTGGCATGGGCATGACCTCCCTGTCCTGTTTTGAATCTGGCTCCCAGGTGCCTACCACTCCCCTGCAGTGCACCCAACTCAATCAGGACCTGGGGGCATTGGTTTGGCTATTGCAGCAGGCACAGAATCTGAGGGTTTTCTGTGCTGCTTTTACCTGAATGGATGATGTGTATCCTTCTGTGATGATGACAGTGAGTTTCACCAAGGGGTATTGGTATTAACAATATGTCTGTTTTAATCATGCCCAAAAGATGAAGTGTGTTTTCCACTTATTCCACATTGATGAACATTTCTGTTGTATCCATTTTCAGTCATTTGTAAGATGTCATGCAGTAAACACATGTGCACATATTTATAACCCACTGGTGTTGTATGCCTGCAAGTTATCCTTTCTGAAGCTAAATTTCTCAAATGAAGATGCAAAATTGTAATTTAAACCCAAAGTACCAGATCACCTCAGGGGAGACCAAGTGATTGCATCTGAAAAATAAGGAAACAAAAGTTAAGACAATTTAAATGTTATTCCTCTGAATCATCTTCAACAGGGAATGGGAAAACAGTGACCTGTGCTACTCTAGCTGCAAAGCTGTTGTTCTCAGTAAAATAAGTAATGTGGCCCTCTTTGAAAGATACATTCTACATAAATGTTTCACTAAATTCATAAGGCACCAAGAGTTTAAAGGAGAAAGAAGTGAAAATATTAAAAAGCTTGCCTGGATTAAATTAACTCTTTCAGGCTTTACACTAGAGAAACAATGTGGTGCTTGCACATGTATGTTTGATTTATTTCACTTATGAGTATGGTCTCTAGTTGTGACCATTTACCTATAAAAGCCTCGAGTTTATCTTTCTTTACAGCTGAGTAATATTCCATTATATAAAAGTACCACAATTTTCTTATCCAATCCTCAGTGGATGGACATTTGGGTTGCTTCCACATTTTAGCAATTACAAATTGTGCTGCTATGAACATAGGTGCACTGTGATATGATGTTTTTAGATCTTCTGGGAAAATACCCAGCAGGGGGATAGCTGGGTTGAATGGGACCTCTAGACCTAGTTTTCGGAGGAATCTCCAAACTGATTTCCACAGTGGTTTCACCAGTCTGCATTCCCACCAGCAGTGGAGAAGGGTTCCTATTTCTCCACAGCCTCGCCAGCATTTGTTATTGGCTGATTTCTTAATGCTAGCCATTCTTACTGGGGTAAGGTGGAATCTCAGTGTTGTTTTAATTTGCATTTCTCGAATGACTAATGGTGTTGAACATTTTCTCATATATTTAGTTGCCATTTGTATCTCCTTGTCTGAGAAGTGTGTATTCATCTCAGCTGCCCATTTTTGGATTGGGTCTTTGAATTTCAGGGGGCTGATATTTTTAAATTCTTTATATGTTCTAGATAGAAGCCCTCTGTCTGAGGGACAATCAGCTAAATTTTTTCCAAGTTTGTGGGTTTTCTTTTTACTTTGCTAGTGATTTCTTTAGATGTGCAGGAACTTTTCAGTAGGATGAGATCCCAGTTGTTAATTCTTTCAAGTGTTTCACATGCAATTTGGTTTTTGTTCATGAACTCTCTGCCTACCCCTATGTCTTCAAGGTTTTTACCTACTTTCTCTTCCAATAGCTTTAGTGTTTCTGGTTTAATATTGAGATCTGTGAACCATTTTGATATGATAGACATTGTGAATTGATAGGAAAGCACTCAAAGGTAAAGGGTAACTGGGATATGGGAAAAGAGAAGGGAAAGAAGGAGAAAGATTGTATGTATGTATATGCAGGATAGTTAACATGGCTGTTCTACTGTCTTGTATTTCCTTGCTGAAAGAAACTGTCAATGCGTCCTTGGTTGATCAGCTTTGTATGTCCTATCTGTTTCCATGAGAAACCACTTTGAAGATATCAATATGTAATACAACAAGCATTGTTAATTCCCTACCCCTCTGTTTGTAACTCTGTACTGTCTGTACTGATCCTTTGCTATTTTGTAAAATGTTGTCTGTCTGTTAGTATTTTTCAGCTTTTATTTTTAAAATATTAAAAAAATAAATGAAAAGCTTGCCTGGAAAGCAAAAATGAAGCAATACAATAAAAAATACATTTCACAGAAATGAGAAGAACCTATATGAAATGTAAAATTCCAGTTTGGAAATAGATTTTTAAATACATTTTATTTAAATACAATGAAAGAGAAAAAACTGTATTTCCATCTGTATTCTTAACGTCAAGTTTAATTAAACATACTATAAAATTTAAAAATAATATATACCAAATACATATATATAAAATAGACAAAGAAAAATGTATAAAATATATATAGAATTTAATAATGCTATATCAAGCAATAATTGTTCCTCAGTGAGGAAATTTATTATGTTGCACATATTAAATAATATTTCCTTCTAGCAGGCATGTAGCATTCATTGCATTAAAAATAAATCTGATTTTTAACATTTTCCAGTAAAATGAACTTTCAGTTTAACTGTTGTATTTGATCAGATTACAGTCCTTATTTAGTCATTTTATATGAGCTTGTTAAATCTAGAAAATGAGATACTGTGTACATGTCACTGAATCAGAATTGCCACTTTACCTAGGTCTTGCTGTTACTTTCTCAGTGAGTTTCCTTTGTTTCCGCCCTTTTCCCGCCTGAAAGTCTTCTTTAGGTAGGGAGAAGATACAATGGTTATTGCACACGGAGTTTTAGAAACGTCTTGGGAGGTAACGTTGGCCCTCAGGAACTGACAGAGGTTATAAACGCCCACTTTCTCTACGAGATACCCTGGTTCTCGGGGCAAATGCCTGTTTAACAAAAGGTTTACCCTTCTCTTTCAACAGCTCCTTCTGCCTCTGTGGGGCACTGATTTTATTTTCTAAGACTTAATTTTTAGTTCCACTACCATATTCATGTCTTATTCGTGTTTGAAAACAGACCACCCTTGGATCACAATTCTCCTCCATTCATCAAAGTATGTCTTTCCTTGCGTCACGCATATATAATTTGCTCCTCAACAAGCAGAGTATCAAAGTATCTGAAGTACCTGCCTCTGCTGAACTGAATAGTTTCGCCGGGGATCAGGCTGCTCTGCGAAGGTTTTGGTGAGCTCTACTGAAGTCTTCAATGTCTCTCTGCTGGCTCTGACTTTAACTTCAAATAGGAGGTGATCAAAATGTACTGTGAGTACCTGACACAAGGTACTCGTACCAAATACCCACAATGAATATAAACAGTCTAAATAAGAACTAAAAGTAAAAATAATAACAATAATGAAAATAGGGATGAGAATTTGGAAATGGAGAGAAGGAAGTAGGTAGGGAAGGGAAGGGGAACACACATATCTATTCCCTAAGATGAATATGAACATTATGTACAGCAAACATATATTAATACAAAAATATTTTAAAATTTTTAAAAATGATATTACAAATATATAGTGAATATTTAAATTTTAAAAATACATTACATTAAAAGATGCTGTGCCATTAATCCACCTCAAATTACTCTGGTTTCCAACACACTTACTCACTCTCTCTGAAGCAGTTTTGGAAGATATCTCTCATGAGTATCTTTGCAAGCTTTGATCAAAGGGCAAATGCTGCCTGCAAGCATATAGGTGAGTTAATGCCTGGAAAAAAGAAGACCAGATTCTTGGTAAAAAATAGCACTAGGCATGTATCATAGTCACAGAACTTCATTTCCTTCCTAATGATCCAAATACATGATGTCTTTATCTTTATTCTATTAAAAAGTTATACAACATTATTATCTCATTACTGTGAATGAAAATACACATTTCTGATGTTCTTTTTCTCTTCCTGACTATCCACTCTCATTTTCCCTCACTATCTCCACTTCCCTTTTCTTGTGTCTTTCTTCTTTGATCTTCTTCATTTCTCCCCATTTATTGCATTAAACACCAGTATTTCAACCTGAGTAAACATGATGTCCAAATTTCTATTCCAAGTTTTCATATCTCTCTTAAGTTTCTGACCAGAAGTAACAGGATTTTAGCATTCCTCCACATCAATATTTCATTAGTATTAAACATGGAAACTGCTGAAATCTGAATTGATTTTTTGCTCCACTCATATCTGTGCATTATTTGACTTAATGCAATAATGCAAAGTTCCAGGAGAGAAACATTAAATTAAACTCCTTTCTATCTTTTCAAGTATTTCTGACTTGCTTTCTGTACCTCACACTTCATCCATGTAAAGCAACTTTAATATGCAGATCCTGCAGTATTCTTCTGAACCATGGAGGCGTCTGTATAACTGTCCTACCTGGCATTCAACCTACTACTACTGATATTTGCTGAGAAACATGAGACCCAATCACCCTTCCTCAAACCTTCCGTGGTTCCACAGTATTAAATTATGAAGTTCTGGTCATGACATTATAAACATTCTGATGCACAGTTTTCTACCTACTGTCACTTTTCACTTCATCTGTTTACGAATATGTATTATTGGCCATCTTGAAACCATGGTTTGAACTTTTTTGTTTGTTTGTTTTTTTTTTTTTTTTTTTCCTGTACCGGGAATCGAACTCACGACCTTGCGCATGCCAGGCAGGCGCTTTTGCCGCTGAGCTAAATCCCCAGCCCCCATGGTTTGAACTTTTCTGCACTTTATTCTCATATGCCCAATTTGTACATTTAAAAACTTTACTTGTATCATAGTGTGTACTTTTCTATAATATTCCAACAGGTCTTGGATGTGACAAAACTAAAAGCACTTTGTATTTCTATAACTTGCTCAGTTGATTCTTATGAGCAGCTATCTTGGGAACTACTACAATAAATAGAACTTTGCATCAAAAACACAGCACTCAACCACATCATGGGTTTTTCTTTATCTCTCTGATACATTTGTAAATTTCTTTAGTATTATAAGTATTGTCTAATTTTTTATTCTTGAAGTATTGCCAAATAATATGCATATGGCACATACCATGTCCTCTACTATAAGAATTTGAAGAAAAAAGTCTAATACCAAGATGTTGAGAAAATGTGGAATTATAAGGAAATGGTTTGATTTTATTTAGCAATGTGTAAAGTAATACATCTTTACATATGGTAGATGCTAAGTATTTACTTAACAGATTAAGTTAGATTATGCATGCATGTGTATATAATTGAATGCTAAACAATAGTTTGGAATCTGAATTTTGAAACACTTAAGTTCAATATACACTGCGGATCCCAGTACCTGGGGTTGAATTTACAAGGAGCTACCTAATCTGAAGATTTTCATTCTTTTCAATACTTGTGTTCTCCTTCCTTTACCAATTTTCTTAGCCTTACACTTTGGAAGTCTGTGGACTCTTTGATCCACACACTCTCAGTGACCTACTTCTTTAGTCATTCCTTATATGCTTAAATTCCTGTTACTTCTCAGTTTTCTTTTAACACCTCTTTCTAGTCAAATCTCACTTTATCATCTCATCACAGCTGTTTCCCCTGCTGTTGCTATTTGATCTAACTAGTTTAATTTAGGAAGGTTTTTTTAGTCATCCAATGTTGCCTTCTCAAAGTTCCTTCCAAAACCCAAACAAAACATAATAAAGAAACCTATGAATTGGAAAGGAGAAAATAAAAGTACTTTAGTGAGATATGGAGCTACTCATATAATTTAATAAGCAACAAATCCTATAGATCAATATGGCTAAATTAGGTGGGTTGGAAGTTAAATAGATGTTCCTTTCAGGCTACTCACCGTCCTTGGTGTGTAGAACTTGCTGGGAATTCATAGGCACAAAAAGTTGGTATCATACAATACAATCAAGCAGTGGCTAGAAATTCTAGCTGCATCTTTCTGGAATACAGCATTCTTTGTTAAAAAATATAGTCCTGAGACCTTTCTTTCTTTTTTGTTACTTTTAGAAGATTTGTAGTTATATAATGTAAATTTATTAAATAATATCCTAAGAACCATAATTCTTTTTTTTTTTTTTTTTTTTTTTTTTGGTTTTTCTCCGGTACCGGGAACCGAACTCACGACCTTGCACTTGCCAGGCAGGCGCTTTTGCCGCTGAGCTAAATCCCCAGCCCCCTAAGAACCATAATTCTATTAGACTGCCATTTGAGGTATTATATAACTGCTTCAAAATAACAATAAAACCAGAAAAAGAAAAAAATGCAAAGTTATCATAGAAGAAATACAAAAGAAATTCTGTGGTTGTTCTGAATTATTCAAGTGAATTTGTTAGTCATAACAAAAATATAATTACTCTACTTATGAATAGAATAAAGTAAAAGCAGTTAACTTATAAGATTCACATTTACAGCATCTATAATTATAAAGAATTTACTTCCATTAATCCAAACATTTTGCCTAGAATCTACTATCTTCCACAAATCATTGCAATTTCAGTGAAATAAAATCTTTGTGATTAAAAAATTGTCAGTATAATGCAAGGCATACCATTTAAAACACTACTTGAATGACTTCATCGCTGAAAGAGTAGTACTAAAGAATTGTTTCTGAGAAAAATTCTCACTTTAATAGAATGATTCATCTTATAACAAATTTTCAGACAAAAGCCACCTTATTTAACATCATAGCAACTATATGAGGTAGTCATTATTAGTTTGCAAGTGAAGAAATGGACATGTAGAGCAATTTGAAATCCAAGTTTATATAATTAGTGAATTTTTAAAAAGGGATTTAATTTCTTAACTGCAAAATCTAAGTCAAATATTCTTTTTATTTCCATGGTGGATTTGCTGTGTATTCCAAAATATTGGTTGGTTCAAATTATCCTTCAAGAAAGGATGCCAGAAGAATTAAAATGATAGACTCATGCATTTATGAGAACATGTGGACACATACATGCACACATAGTTATAGTTCAGCTCTAAAATGCCTTTCAAAAGTCTCATGTTTAGAGTTGGGGTTTTTGGAAGGTGATTGATTCACAGGGCCCCTAAAATCATTGGTGGATTAATCCATTGATGAATTTGCAATTGGATTTCCTGCTCGGAGGTGAAACCAGGAGGTGAACAGTTGCCCTGTGCCATGACTCTGTTTCTGCCTTGGACTCAGCAGATCTTGGACTGAACCCACTGAAACTGCAAGCCAAACAAACCTTTCTTCCATGAAGTTACATGTGTAGGGGCCACTCCACCAGTGGTAGGATAATGGCTAATATATACATATACATACCACACTCTCTATGGTAGGAATTTGAAATAAGATAATCTAAAACCAAGCTGTTGAGAAAATGTAGAATTATAAGTAAATGGCTTGAGTTTATTTAGCAAACAGCATATGCCCATTAATTTGAAAGCTCATCTTTTCTGCTAGAAACGAAAATTTAACATCACCACCCACATTTTTGCAGCAAACTTGCACAAGGAATATCCTTGTCTAAGAGACATAAAATAAGCAGATGTATTCCATGATGCTGTGGTAGATTCTACTAACAGCCAGGAAAGCTACGTATGAAGAAAAATGAGGAGAATGAGGATGCTGTCTTATTGCGGTCATGACTAAAGGAGATAAGTGCTCAGCAAGCTATGCTGAGAAGATGGTGCTTGAACAGAGTTTTAAGATTTTAACCATGACTAAGATTTACTAACCAGACAGGTAAGGACAAGCTATTCAAATTATGTGCAAAACAAAGAATTCAGTTCAATTGTTAAAATTCTAATTTACCAAGAATATTTGTAGTCATTTTTCAGTCACCAATTATCAATTTTTGAGAAGATTAGAAGTACCTGAATGGATTGTATTCTTCATATTTAATCATGTTTATGTAAGCCATGGGATTGTTTGCCAACTGTTACTCAGAACACACAGGGACGATCATTACTTGTCATGTCCGCTGTTGGTGAGATCCCAAGTTACAGAGTAGCTGGTAACTAGTGTGCTCATCTTATCTGCCAGAAACTTAAAACAGAATCCAAAGGAATCAGCACTACCATCCCTAGAAGTCCCTAGATCCCTTCTGCTTTTCCTAGAAGTCTCTGATCATGGACAACCACTACTTAACCACCTTCCAAGAGCTCAAAATTGTCTGACTTCATTATCTCCCTTTTATCTAAGATAGAAAGGGTATTCCACTGGTTAAAAGCTTTTTCACATTTCAAGCAGTTATTATGTTGTCATTGGCAAACCATGCATTTTTGGCATGGTTAACGCATCTCATCTAACTAACAGTCAGCCTCTCAAGTATGTTAGTTTTCTGTCTGAATAGGTTTTCCTGGTTCATATTCTGCTTGTTCCTTGGGGAAAGAAATAATTACTCACCTACCAGCTCCTTTGATGAGTTCACAGGACATACATTGTAACCCTGGTTTCTATTATAGACCTAGACAATTCTTATTTATTACTCTTGTAGGTCAAGGCACAGCTCTACATGATGTGGGAGTTAAGTCATTCCTTAAATTACTTCCTGTAAATAAGACTCATTAACCGCAGTGACCTGAGAAAACGTTCATTTAAGATGCTGCACAGCTAGGAGAGTCCTCTATTAATCCCTCTGCTGCTGTGGCTTCAGCTTGCTTTGCTCCTTACTAGACTGTATTAATTTTTGGCTCCCTACAGCTGCAAGAGGAACTCCTCTTGTCTTCCTCCACATTCCCTCTTTCTTTATATGCACAGCTGAAGATTTGCTATTTACATCAAAATAGAAAGAGGAAATCACTGAGAAATTTGATTTTGGCATTCTGAAGAGCCATGTAAAATGCCCATAGAAACTGGCTTCAGTTGTTCCCCATGTCAATAATGAGGTATTATTCTTGGAGATCATTCATAAGACATATCAGCAATATAGACCTAAAGTAAATACAATAATTTGAAACTTTTTGAAAAATAAACTTTGAAGTGCCCTAAATTATTTAAATGTCTAGTAATTTGTATGATATCCATATTTATCCTATGTCTAATCAGCCCTACATATTTTATTAGATAAAAGATGAACTTTAATAGCAAAGTAATCTTACACATTGTCAATCATAAACAGAATCTGATCAACACAGATGCCTTTTCACACATGATATGAAATGGATGTAAGAGGAAGCTGCATTTGATATGGAAGGTAAAATGCTCCAGACAGACAGGAAAGAACAGCAGAAGTGAAAACTGATATTCTGCTAACACTAACTCTTAACTGTCACTGCCATGTCCTTCCATTTTCTGAGAACAATGTGAAAAACCAGTTGTTATTCTTATAGACAGAAAAATAAAAATAAAGACCAATTTTATTATTTATAGATCTACAATCTTAAGGATTGTAGATCTATATCATTGCCAGTTCTCTAATTTGTGATCATCTGTGTGAGGTTAAAGGAATGTCCTAGACGTATGCATGTCCTAACACAGCATTTCTTTCTTACCTTTGCAAATGCACTGCAGCAGCAAAGAGCACTAGGTGTGCATGAGTCACACCATTCTGGAATATGTGACGTAACTGCTGGCTCGGCTAGAGGAAGAGATGCTGCCAACACAGCAGCGAGAGTTCTTCCTGAGAGCAGTTTTGTGCTGATTGGCCTTGCTGAAGGGCAAAAAAAAGTATAGAATGATCCTGGTCAGAAAGGATAGTTTAAAAAAGTAGAAAACGTGGTATGCACTTTAGAAACACTGTAAATTCCCAGATTACCTTCATATTTTAAATTTCCTCTATGATAACATTTTTTCTGACTAAGTCAATATTTCCGGTCTCTGGGAAGATCAAATACTCATCCAGAAAGACCTCATACAATAGAAATCAAATTCTCAGTACCTGGTAACTATGAAGGTATCATATATGGGACTCCATTCTTTATCAAGTTCACAATCTAGCTCAGGAAGCAGCACTAAGACAGGCAATAACTGGAGAAAGATTATGTGTTAAATAGTGTGCAACTCAGTACTATATGGGGTCACATGCATAGAAATAGCATACTTCTCTAGAGTAAGCATGAAGCATTGCATTTGTAGGAAATATGTGGGATTTATAACATCCCCAAAGACAACAAATAGAATTCCAGGAAGAACAAATAATAGTAGCAGGAGGAAAAAGCAGTGAAATAAACTCACTATATACATAAGAAACTGAAGAGATGCCCCTGTTCACAACAGAGTGTAGTAGTTAAGATGCTGTAATAGAAATAGAAAGCAAACTCTAAGTGGATGTTGGAAACATACTTATATACGGGACATCTATCAGCCATTGTGAATTCACAGGAATATCTAACAGTGATGTGGAAGAAGGATGGGAAAGAAGGAATGACACCAATTCCAGTTAACAAGTGCGGTAGGTAACTGAATACCACAACCTTATTTCCTTTGTCTGGAAACCCGAGCAGTATCTCCCTCATAACACATGCTTAAACATATTTTTTCTTTAAATTAATATTGACTCCACTTGTCCTTTGTGAGTTGCTAGGATTTTGAATCAAATTGAGAGTGCTTTCAAAACCACAAAGCAAAATGCAAATCTGAGCTACTAATTGTATTAAGGGAAGAATAACAGGACAAGATTTAGAGGATAGCATTAAAGTCTTCCCTAATTTTAAAACTGAAAAAAGGGAAAGCCTTGCGTCATTAAGATGTGGGCTGGTTCTGATCAGAACTTATTTCTGAGTGCATTTCAGAATGACTTAATTCTCACATGAAGCAAAACTCTGCTTAGTGAAGCACACATAAGAGATCATAATAAAAACGTGTAATGACAGCAGAACACAATCACTGTTTAAACCAGAATAGGCGAGGTGTCATGACCAGTAGAGCCTGTGAGTTGTATTCATTTTCTCTTATGGTTCCATTCCCCTCTAGAAAATAGAAATTGTTCTTTATTTCCAGTATCTCCTCTAAAGTCATCTGAGCCCTGTGTAAAAGAGTCAGGGTTCATAACGGGTCAGTCTGAGTAGGAGTCTGCATAGTCACCCCACTTAAGCAGAGGGTTGCTAAAGGGAGGACTGAGCTCACTTAAATAGTGCGGTCTGTGGAGACGAAACTCCAGTGCAATAGCACAGCCTCTGCCTTGACCCATTATTTAGGTTCCTTTAAGATAAGGAATCAAAGTTAGAGAATAGATACTTGGAGAAGAGGAAAAACAAGGAAATGCAATGCTTTGGAAACCATGCACACTTACGACCATCATGGCCTGCTTGTGTGTATGCTCACTGACTAATATATAGATCAGCTGTTAGCTCTTTTTTTTTTCTTGACCAATAATGATAGATTGAGAGAATTGGAAGCCTGACCAAATAGATTCTTCTGACTATCTGGATTGTAGAAATCAGGACAATTTTGTCACTTATGCAAAATATGGCAATGCATGAAGACGCTTTGGGTTGGCACAAATAGGTGAAGAGGAAGTTCTGCCATGTAACGCTTGGAATCCAGGAATTTTGCTAAACCTGTTAGGATGCACTAAAGACAGCATCTTATGATGAAGAATTATTCATCTTCAAATGCTGGTAAAGCCAAGTTGAGATATTTTGCTACGGATGTATCTAAAGGCCACATACAATCCACAGGGCAAAAGTGGAGTCCACTCTGAAAGGCCCTGAATATTTAGTAAAGGGATATGGAATGTAAGGGTCATGGAATGAAGTGATAAGTCTAACATGGTGTCCACATCGGATGCTTGGTTGCTTTGCTCAGCCTTGGCTAACAAAAAAGTTGGCCACCTCTTACTGTCTTATGGAGCTCCAAGCCTCAATTGAACAGCTTCACCTGATATGCCCCTAAGTCATCTTCCCACTTTCTTATGTTAAAATGCTGTATCAGAAGACTACTGCCTCCAAGCTCAAGATGATGCACAAAGTAACATAGATGTGCTCTCTGGCCATTCAATCACATCTCATGCAAAGGAGAAGAGCAGAGTGTCCTAAGAAACTACCCTTGCTCCCCATCCTACATGACTCATGTTCCTTCTGCTTGTGCCCTGAGGTTTTACCTTGCAGTAATGCACTTGTAATAAATCTTTGCTTCCATCTATTTTTAAGGGATCCCTGGCTTACAAATTAGTCTTCAACTTTACCATGGAACTAACAAAGTATAGAACATATATTTGAGAGTCAGGATTTGTTGGTAGTTATTGTATATATGTTGAGTTTTTCACACTGTAATGGTCATGTGAACCAATAAAATGGCAGAATTAGTAACTCACAGTACTGTGGAATGCAGTGAACATAAAGTAACAGTCAAATCCCGGTATTCAACTGCTTTGGAACTCATCAAATTCAGTACTTGATGCATAAGGTAGAAGTTGTTGGTGTCAGTTACCATGTGATTCACTACCCTTTCCAGCCCAAACAATTTATTTGGTACTCATTGTTCTATTACTTGTCACAGCTCCTGGAACCAATTAATAAATAGTATCTAGGTATGTCAATAGTTCTCACATCTAAATTTCTGAAATACAGTGTCATCACCTGCCAGTGCAAATATATTCTGCTTTGATTGTTAAATAGCTTAAATCCAGCTGCAGGGAATAATGCATTTACACAGATAACCATGCTACATGAGATAACACGAAAACTCTACCATAAAAATGGCATCAGTAATTTCTTATAAAACACATAAAATTAATACATTAAAATATTTAATATATAAAGTATGAAAGAACAAGAAGACATAGGAAAAAAGAGAGAAAAAAGTATTGTAACTCAGCTTAATGTATTTAAAAGTATACCTTCACTCAATGCAATTGTCTTCCATAATTTATATGATCTTTAGCCTGTTAGTCTGGTTTTTTAATCTGTATACCTGATAATTAACTTTATAAAGTCTTATAAATAAATGAATGTAATACTGGAAAAAATTTAAAGTGGGTGGAGAGAAGGAGAAAAATTAAAATGTGTTGTCTATGTATCAATTTTCTACAGTTAATCTAATTATTATGTATGGCAAACATGTACTAACAAAAGTAAAAAAATTAGCAAGTTGTATTTTTAGATAGAAATAAGGGAATTTCTTAGTATTTTCTAGTAGTTCTTATGAAATCATCTGCTGGACTCATGCTTTTGATGCTAGAGATTTCCACTTCTCATTGTATCATCTGGTCTATGGCACTTTTGCTTAACCTAAAATCATGGTTATTATCCAAATGTACTGAAAGAAAATTCAGTTAAATCAATTTTATTTTAATATGAAGAAATGCACCTTAGGGATGATTTATTTTCCAGCCCAAGAATATGCATTTTTTCCAAATTCTGATGAAGAATTCATGAAATCTTGCACTGTGAGAACAAGAATGACTATTATATTAAGTGTTATATATGAGTATTCATACACCAAATGTGGGATATGTATTCAAGTCATCTGAAAACTCATGTAATTTGCTGAGAAATCTATTACCCATCATTATTTTTATGCTACATCTAACATAAGAAGAATTTAACCACTAGAGTCAGCACAAAAGAATAGGCAATGTTCCATCCAAAAGTGTAGTAGGAAATGTAGAAAAAGGGATTCCTTCAAATTAATTTTGGCCAACTCATTATAGAGAGTTAAAGAAATAAAATTGCATAATAATTTTAACTTTAGAATGTCACTGGCTTCTACATGACAGCATGCATTGATTATATATGCATTCTTTTGTTATCATTCATTGCTAAGAATATTAAGTACTTTTGGGCCCCATACATAGTTCTTTTTACTCTTCCTGGAACATTAAAACTTTTGATATTAATATCTTATTTGCTTCTTAATATTCTCTGCTAATGCAAGTGAGGAAACAACAAAGTTTTTGGCAGGAGGAAGGAAAATGCTTCACTCAATACATTTGACTGTGATGCTGAATCTGGATAGCTAATGGACTTAGTCCTCAAATGGAAACATTAGCTTACTCAGAGTTTCACGTATTTTACCCTCACAGTTGTACTAGTGGTAACAATAATCATCTTTTCTCCTTCTAAAATACTGATAAAGATTATCATATTATTATATATGACATTTTCTGAAACAGTGCACGGAAAAGGATAAAAAAGAAATATTATTTTTCTAAGTCAGCTGTGCTTTACTAAATTGAAATACATAAAGTGAATTATGCAGAGAAAAGGTTTTGTTGACAGTTCCGGAGGTCCTATTCCTTGGTCATGCAGCCCCATCACTTTGGACCTCTGGGAGATCAGTATTTCGTGATGAACAGTTCACTTACTTCATGAACAGGGAAATAAAATAAAGAAGAAAGAGACTAACGGCCATAGTCTCTCATTGCCTTTGAGGGCAAATACCCCAACAAACTAAGAAACATCACCTGGTCCCCAACTGATTTAAAGATTTAACACCTCACACTGAGGACCAGGCCTTTAACATACAGACCTTTTGTGGGTAGAGTACTATTATCAGGAATTTTTCTAATGGAATCTTCAAGCAGTTAATGGTATTTTAGTAGTGGCTGTTCATTGTATTATCATCCCTTTAGCAGGATTTATTGGTACAGACCTGGAAACAAGTGACAGGTATGTATTTTATTATTTCCTTATCTAAATTATCTTTAGTTGGTGCAGCTCTTACACTTCCAGAGATAAACTAAATATGACATTTAATTTTCTCTATTATATCTTAAATTAAGAAGCTGTAATATTTTATGTAGTTCTTTTCTGTTATGAGAAAGTTTATATGTAAATGTAATGGAGTGAACGCATTTTTTCTTTCAATTTTCTATTATCTATAATGAAGACTTAAAATGTCTTAGGAAGTACAAACAAGTTTTGGCTTATAAGTCATCTCTTTGTTTTATATTTTTCATATGGACTCATAATTTTGGGAGAGTGATTTTGCTATGTGAGCTTCATGTAAATCTCTATATACTTTTTATATATTCTGATTTAAAATTCTGACAAAGTTCTACATCTTACATTATATTAATAGTCTTATTGCTTTTCAAAATACAGTCTCCTTTTCATAGATTAATGTAAAGCAATAAAATACCAAGCACGAAAATTGTAATCTTTTAACCATAATAATTTCACATAAAATACTCAGAGATAACACAAACCAACTTTAGGGAGAATTACCAACTGTGTAGAGTTTGTCATTAAGGTGCTATTTTCTCACTTCTTCTATTTCCATGCAGAAGAAATGCTTCATACTCCCTACATTACTTTCCACTCACAACTTTGCTCTATAATAACTACAGTCAAGACTTGAGAAATTTGCAGAATTCACCTGAAGAAAGAATAATTCAAAGGGCTGGGGATTTAGCTCAGCGGCAAAGCGCCTGCCTGGCAAGTGCGAGGTCGTGAGTTCGGTTTCCGGTACCAGAAAAAAAAAAAAAAAAAAGAAAGAATAATTCAGTTTTTTGTTTCTATTTGGTTGAATTATATTTCTTCTGATTCTTGCATGTTGGCAGATAAATTTGCCCTGAATCAACCGATGATAGTAAAAGGGGTGTGCCACGTGTAATTTTAAAGTGATCGATTAAACTTTGAAAATTTTGAAAAATGAAATATAGATATTGTAGTGTAAATTATTAACCTCAAAACAGGAAAACAAAGACTGCAAAATAGCAACTACTTTAACTAACTGAAAATTATTACAAGATAGTGGTACCTTGGCTTATGAACTTAATTTACTTTACAATTTTGGGAAAGATAAGCTTGTTTGTGTTTGTATGAGGAAGATGGCCATGGCTCTGCTTGTCAATCATGAACAAAAGAAAATTTTATCAAACACTTTGGTTTGAGAACCAAATTGTTTGTGAATACTGTAGAATCTTTTGCGAACTGAGGTACTACTGTATCTCTATTTTGTAATTTTTCTCTTAGTAACTTGCAAATATCTATTTTGCTCTTCAAGTAAATAAAATTTTGGGCAGTGAATAATAAACCTATGAATGTTTTAAAAGATATCTACCTGAGTGTATTCTTTAAAAAAGAATCAAAGTATAATTAGCCATATTACTTGCTTAGACGAAGAACATTATTAAAAGCGTTCTTAACAGGAATCCAAAATAAAAGTGAGCTGATTGCATTTTGAGTTTATTGTAGTAAAAAAATGAAAATAAGAACCCCTGTCAAAAATTAAAAGACATTGATTCACATGTGTGGTGTATTTCAATAAGTGAAAATGTAGAATTCATCAGTCATAAATTATATCCTGACTTCGGGATACATTTTTAATTCCTTTTTAAATTTCTAATGGGTTTATTAAACGACCACTTTTGATTTATAAGAATTATCAAAGTCACCATGTCAAATCTGAGAGCTCAGTACCCTTTGTCTGAATTTCAACAATTTCTGTTTCACCTTCAAATGAGTTGTTTCTTGACCTTTTGGTTTATGTAAGAAAATAACTATATTTTAAGCATGACAGGAACTTACGCTTTAAGATCAAGACTGCAATGTAGCTACACTTCTGTACTGTAAAATAGAATGCAAGCTTGGTTATAAAGAGAATGATTTTTCATACAAAAACAGCTTTAGTATGGGAAAGATTCTTGCAAACATCCTCCTTTTTATCTAACAACTATCTTTGTGAAATTTGTCAGGAAAGCTGTTATATAACTTACACAGCAAATGAAATGATCCAGGCACCTAAAGACAAACACTGAATGGTCTAAAAATGATACTGCCTATGTAGAATTTTAAACAAGTGTTCTCATAAAGTCATGGAAGCTTTGGTGAGATCATGTATATTGGATAGAAGGTTCTCTCTCAGTGATGTAGACCTTTCACAATTGTCTGTACTTGTGTTTCACAAGATAGAAAAGTTATTTTGTCTGGATAAGATTCATTAACAGCTGAAATAAAATATAAGATCAAAAGTAGTTTATGTGCTAAAGCTTTTAATTACATAGTTTATTTACTGAAGCCCAGAAAATCTTTCTTTCAATTAGATTTCATCTACATTACATTAGCTCTAGAGTGGAAATGAAAATAATTTCTAAAAGTACAACAGGCATATGCTAAAGAATCCATAGTTTTTTAAAAGCAATTTTCTGAACTTTGCAATTTTTTAGAGATTTATGGCACATTTTCTTCAAAATGCCTTCTAAATCATAGGTACTCAATGAAAGCTTGGAGAAGTATAATCAATCCTGTCCTTATCTTTTGTCCATGATAGTGAATAACACCTTTTGTAGCTAAGTCAAATTATTCTAGCAGTTATTTCTCTCTAACCCCATCTATCCAACCAGGAAAAGATGTTTGACAAGGGATTTAACAGCTGAATCCATTGCCGCCTTAGATGTTTATGTTCCAGATTATATTTATTCAGTGGTTTCAAAGGAAAAAGGAAGAAATGACTATAAAGTATGCAGTATAAACATGACCCTTAGAAAACAAAATGACACCTACCACCAAACACCCATTTCCTCATGGGCCACTGTTATTACACCAACAACCCACATTTTAGCATTTAGAGTTCTGTCACTTTGTAGTGATTTCTTTTAAATAAATAACCTGAGTATTATGAGAGTGGCAGAGTCCTAAATGTCTACACACTTTTTAATTTTATGCTTCCTTGGCTGTGATAATTATATTGCAAACTAAAGTAAAATTTAAAATATTTTATGAGATGTTTGAAAAGAACCATTTTCTCTGGAACAGAAACATTAGTGGAATAAATGAGTAAATGAAACATGGTTACTTTTGGATCAAGTGACAGGCCTACTTGCAGTACCAAGTTTGAGTTATAAAGTATATACCAGATATTTGGTACTTGGAAAGTTGGTCAATAATAAATACTGACCTAATAGGCAACATAATACTGTAATCTTGGGATAAAGCAAACTTTAAATGACAGAGAGAGAGAGAGAGAGAGAGAGAGAGAGAGAGAGAGAGAGAGAGAGAAGGAAGGAGAGAGAGAGAGAGAAAGAAGAGAGAGAGAGAAAAGGAGAGCTGCTAGTCCTTAGAAAAGAAATAGTTCTGTGTCAGTTTTCACCTTGAAAATGTTTCCACAGATTTGAAATTAGAATCATTAAAGATGCCACTATGAAATAATTAATTGCTCATTGTAGTATTTACATGTCTTTAGAGCAAAGATGATGGTGAGCTCAGGTCTGCCGAAGGTGTGGCCTGTGAATACAAGATGAGACGCTGGTGCTAATGTTATTTGCAAATGTTGCACATCCAGCAGTCAGGTTGGAAATGCGACATTTTCTAAAGATACTGTTCCTCTTCACTTTGAGAGACGGAACCTGGACTACAACAGCCAGCATGGCCTGCTCATTTCAGGTATCTGTTTAAATAAGAAATTATTTAAAACAAAACTTTGAGAAATGATCAAAGAAAATGTGTAGAAAGTGATTGAGTCTGCAGGGTAAAAGTACTTGGTACAGAACTTGGAGATTGAATGGTGTAAGCTAATCTCATAACCATATCTGGACAATTTTACCTAAGCACTTTAGAAGCAGCATTGAGGAAAATAAGAAGACAAACAGTATAGGGCAAAAGTCAAGGGCAAAACTTGCACTTTTCTTAGTAGAATTAATGGGATTTTTCTAGTGCTATGGCTTTCTTTTTTCCATCTCAATGATTACATTTACATTATTTATTAAACAACAAAGATATGTCCTAGAACACACACAACTGCCTGGATTAGAGTCATCTTACCAGCCCCTGAATGAGATTTTTCTCCAGCTGTAGCTGAGAAAAGAAAATAAATTATTGAACTTCTCTAAGCCTCTCTTACCCTCATCTGAACAGGGCTGCACTAACTGTGTTGTTCTCTGACATTATCCTGTCTTTGCTCCCAGGAGCAAAATTTATTTAGGGATTGCATTTATTGTTAAAGCAATTATATGGTTGTTAAGGTTAGGAACTGACAGCTTGGGAAGGGAGTTGTGGAGAAAAAAACTGGAGCACATGGAAAGCTGGAGGGCAGCGGTGTACGCAGGTTTGACTTAGCTGACTCAGCCAGAGAGTTGTAAAAAAAGCAGGCATAAGCTGCTGCAGGCAGTAAGTACCACAAAGGGGAGAGGACAACATAAGATTGAGCACTAGAATAGTGACAGAGACAAAAACTCTGACTAGAGCTCTACTGCAGAGAGAAGACACAGTTTCAGTAATTCATCCTGACCCCCACCTACCAACTCCTTCACTCCCTGCTAGGCAAGATTATTGTCATTGGTGAGGAACCAGCTCAAGAACTGGCTAAGATACCCAACCTCTCAGTCACAATCACAAAAGACTGGAGCTTACCCTCCCCAAAGGAAACCACATAGAAACACTGCAAGGCAAGATTCCTCCATTTTTGAAGAGGAAGAAAAGCAGTCAGTTCAAATTCTGTCTGCAATATGAATCAGATTAGGAGGAATGTCACTTTTGTGTATTTTTCTCCCTTTCATCTACTACTGCTCTTTGAAAGAGTTGGGGCAGGGGTAACTGCATGCCGGCTATAAAAGCGAGGGATCTGGGATGCTGCTCTTACTGAGGTGTACTAGGTTTTCCTATGCTAAGGGTGTTTCCATAGAGAAAACTAAATTAGTCTTGATTTAATCACAAACTCTTTTCATCCTTCCTGTGCAGCTGCCACAATTCACTTCACCCCTCTTCTCCCTTTACCTTTCCTTACTTCCCTCTCACCGCCTTCTAAATCCTCCCTCATTCTTGCTTTCTTTTGTGTTACACAAATACATCAACATAACCTATTTCATTCTTATTTCCCTCTTCTTTTCTCTTTCA
Source organism: Chinchilla lanigera (assembly GCF_000276665.1). Classification (NCBI taxonomy): domain Eukaryota; kingdom Metazoa; phylum Chordata; class Mammalia; order Rodentia; family Chinchillidae; genus Chinchilla; species Chinchilla lanigera. The sequence continues at coordinate 56,500,577 of NW_004955402.1, read as the reverse complement.
TCTGGTATTGCTCTTAACAGTGTTCTAATAAACACACAGAACTTGTTGCTTTTATTTCTATGGTTATGTACTACTCATATTGTTTGGCCAGTGTAAAGGATTACGTAACTTAATCTTTTTGTTTGATCATGAATCAGACACAACCTACCTATAATGCTCTGCACACTCCATTAAATTCCTTCCCTTTCTTGGTACTCATATTCCTTGCCCTGTCCTCTGCTTTTGAGTGACACAAATACTATCAGCACAAATTATTTTTTTATATTTATATATATATTTTATTTATTCTTTCTTTTTTGTCTTTTCTTTCTTCCTTTCAAAAAATAAATATGTGAAGTATTTATGTGAAAGGATGAATAAGAATTATTGCTTTAGTTTTTCCTGTATCTTTCATTGACCGATTAATCATTATCAAAAGCTTTGTATTTGCCAAATATTGGTTGATCCCAGTCTTGTTACAAATTCCTCAACCTTCAATTGTATTTTCTTTCCCCTTCTTCTTTTTTTTTTTCTGTCCCTACAAATAACCTGTATAACCCCTTTGCATTCTATTTCAAATATTTTTAATAACTCTTTTTTTCTTTCATTTGTTGTCTCATTTTTTTCTTCTTTCTGAACTAATTTCTTCTTCATTTTTGCTTTGTCCATCCTCTACATCTTAGGCTACTCTTCATGAGTAGTATTTCACCATTTCACTGGCTCTTTAACAAAGTGAAATTTTTAAAACACATTTTAAATTCTGTCTTTGTATATGTTGGTTCTGATGGTGGTAACAAAAGTGATATTCATTCCCTCTTGCAACACAGTTATCAGGGAGACTAACACCAGCCTTTCGAATAGTGTGAATAGGTGCATGGACACCAGAAGAAACCAAAGCCATGATAACATCACAGGGAGATATATCCACTAACTAACCAAGGACACTTTTCTATACTAACTGTTATGGTTTGATTCTGGGTGTCTCCCCAAAGACACATGCAGTCATGGGGCAGGCTTTTAGAGCTTATAATTGGTTTATGGGTGTGAGAGCTACACCTGCCCTGGGGCGGGTAGTTTGCCTATGGAAGGGAGAGGAAGAGGCTGCTTGCCCCTACTCCTCCCTTTTGCTCTTGTTGCTCTTGCTATCTTCTGCTACCATGAAAGTTTACCTTCTGACATGTCCACTCTACCTCAGAGCCAGCCAAGTATGGACTGAAGCCTCCACAGACTGTCAGCTAAATAAATCTTTCCTTCCTTAAGTCTGGATGTCAGGTATATTGTCTCAGCAAAGAGAGAAAAGTAACCAAGACTCTAACTAAACCACAACCACAAACACAGACACACAAAACCACCCACCGACACAAACATTAACCACTAGAAATAAGAGAAAACAGCACAATAAGAGGTGAGAAACCTTGAAAAATTTTTATCTCCCCAAAAGCTAAGCTCATATGTATGGAAGGAGAGAATTTCTAAACAAAGATCACAAAATCAAATAGTTAATATTCTTGAAAAGTTTAAAGAAGAGACAAATAGATGAATGGACAAATTACTAAGAAGTTCAGTAAGCTTCAAGAAGCTATAAATCACCAGATGAAGGATTCAATTTATGAGCTGATAAGTAATCTTAACAAGGATACAAATAAACAAATGAAAGAATTATGAAAAAAATGATGCAGGGCATGAATGACTGCTTTAGTGATGAATTGGAGATTATAAAAAAGAACCAAATAGAAATCTTGAAAATGCAAAACCATGTCAGTGGACATGACTAAGCAGTGATGACATATAGGCTCGAGGGAAATAATAAAGTATTTAACCAGCTACTCAGTGATAGTCTAAAATCAAAAAGAAACCACAAGATATTGACATAAGAGCTCCTAGATGAGTCTACCAGAGCAAAAGCAAGAATTATACAGCCAGAGAAAGGCTGAAAAATTTAAATAAAGGTATACAGTATTTATTTACCAAAATCATTGCAGAAGTAAAGTTTCAGACCTAGGGACTGCAAATGTATATTCAGGTAAACGAAGCATTTAGAACCCCACATGGGCATGACTGAGAAGAACCTCTGCACAACATGTCACAGTCACAATCAGGAATTTAGAACAGAAAGAGGGTACTGAAAGCTATCAGGAAAAAAGCACCAATCAATTTAAAAGGCAACCCTAACAGAATAACAAAAAATTTATCAATATAAACCTTAAAGGCTAGGGGAGTTTGGAGTGATGTTTTTAAAGTGTTAAAATAATTGCCAATACAGGTTACTATAACGTGTAAAACATTCCTTTAAAATTGACAGAGAAATATAAACCTTCCACAACAAAGATAACCAAAAGAAATTCATGGTCACCAAATCAGCATTTCAGGAAACCTTGAGGGAATTCCACATAGACAGTAAAGCCCACATCATCAAAGTGCCTAAAGGAAAAACAAAAACAAAAGAAAAATAGAAAGGAATCAGTACTAAAAATATAATACAGTAACAGTAATCAGCAAGTATCTTACAATAATAACTTTCAATGTCAGTAGTCTTAACTCCCCAATCAAAACACACAGAACAGAAGACTGGACCAAAACCAAAATCCAACTATATGATATCTTCAACAGACACTCTTCATCTAGAAAAGCAGACACAAAAGATAAAAAGAAAGAAAATGATACTCTATGCAATATTCTAAGACAAAATAATCTTTGGCCAAAACTACATCTTGATAAAGGGAACAATTCATCAAGAAATCATAATAACTGTAAATACACTGAATGTAAATGCACCTGATTTTGTAAAACCCAAACTAGTCAATGTGAAAGGACAAATAGATAAGTGCAGCCATGGGGGGGGGGTTGATATATCTGTCTCACAAACTGATAGGTTATTGGGAAAAAAACTCAAAAAAAGAAACATTAAAGATGAGTCACGCCTTCAAATAAATAGACTTAACAAATATCTATAGGGTGTTTTATCCAATGACAGCAAAATATCCATTGTCTTGGTAGCCCATGGAATATTCTCCAAAGTGGAGCACATATTAAGCCTTAAAGCATTTATAAATAAATATAACAGAATTTAAATAATATTTTACAACTTATGATATGATAATGGAATGAAATTTAAAATCAACAGCAAGAGAAATCCAAGAAGATACAAAAACACATACAGTTTAAATAATACATTGCTGAATAATCAGTGGATCACCAAAGAAATCAGGGAATAAGGTAAAAGTTCTAAAAGACTGTAACAGTCTACCATGTTAAGTTCTGTGGGGCCCAATGAAAGGAGTGTTAAGGAGGAAGTTTATAGCATTGAATGTCTGCATAAGAAAAATAGAGCAATTTCAAATAAGTAAGCTAATAATGTGTCTCAAATTACTAGAAATACAAGAAAGATACAAAATACAAAACACTAGAAAAGGAAGGAAAAAGAAAAGGAGAGATAGAAGGAGAGAGACAGAGAGAGAAGGGGGAATTATGTTTCTATACATGAAATAAACCTAGAATATGTTTGCAATATGTATTGTTTCAACAGAAACATATTTATCTCAATATAAATGTTATAGAAGAAAATAAATTACAATGATCACAGTTGACATCAATAAAATTAAGACTAAAAAACAATACAAAAAAACAATCAAAGAGTTGGCCCAGGGGCTGGGGATTTAGCTCAGCGGCAAAGCGCCTGCCTGGCAAGCACAAGGTCATGAGTTCAGTTCCCGGTACCGGAGAAAAACCAAAAAACCAAAAAAAAAAAGAGTTGGCCCTTCACAGGGATGAATAAAATTGATAAACCCTTAGTCAAAGTTACAAAAAGAATGAAAGAAAAGATCTATATCAATATGATTTGAAATGAAAAAGATGAAATTATAAGATGCTGTTGAAATACAGAATTATAAGAAGGTATTTTAAAAACTTATATTCCTATAAATAGGAGAAACTAGAAGAAGGATAATTCTTAGACAGATATGACTTATCAAAATTGAACAAGAAACATGTAAAAACCCTAAATAAAGCAATAGCAGGCAAAAAACTTGAGGCAGTAATAAAAACTACAATAAGGGAAAGCCCAGGACCAAGCAGATTCACCGCTGAATCTTGCAAAGAATTAATGCCAGTATTCCACAAGCTTTTCTTCCCTTTGAAACTGAAGAGAAGTAAAGCAGCCAAACTCTTCCAAGCCAGCATTACCCTAACACCAAAGTCTGACAAAATCTCAAGAAGGAGGAGCACGAGAAGGAGCAGGAGTGAGAGAAAAGGAAGGAAAAAGTAAAGGAGAAATAGAAGGAGAGAGACAGAAAGAGAAGGGGGAATTATGTTTCTATACAAGAAATAAACCTAGAATATGTTTGCAATATGTATTGTTTTAACAGAAAGAACAAATGATGTAATCCAGGTTGGTTTACTTTAGAAACAAGAAATTATGATTCTTGCTGAAGTGATCTGTAATATGATATATAAGCGTGTGCTATATAAGTGTTGAACAATGTCAGACTATATATAATTATGACCCCATAGGCTATATTGGAACTAAGTAATTCTTACTCTCCAGTGATGTCATAGCAACTGGAAGGTCACAGTACAACACATTACTTACATGTCTGCAGCAATGCTGGCAGAATAAACCTACTAGCTTCCAGCCTTATAAAAATATAGCAAATACAATTATGTACATTAAGTAATACTTGATAAAGGCAATAAATAACTATACTACTGGTTTATACTACACTAGTATAAAATGGACTATACTATATATTTATCATTTTATAGACCAATACTACTTAAAAATGGGCTGCTATAAAACAGTGTGCCATGTTATTTTGGCAATATCCTTTTATTTCATATATTTCTTAGTTGTATTTTCTTTGCTGTATGCATAAGGGAAACATTCAGTTTCATAACATACCTATTATTGAGCTTTATTCATATTAAATAGTAATTCCTTCTTTCAACCATTGGCAAACACCAGTATACTCAGTGTTTCTGAGATTTTTATGATACTTACTTCCAATATATAGGTAGAATAATAAATTACAAAGGAAGACATACTTAAAAAGACAAGACAATTAAAAATGGATAGAATACAATTAATAAAGTGGCAATCGTAAGTTCTTTTTTTGTGTGTGTGTGTGTGTTTTTTTTTTTTTGTTTTTTCTCCAGTACCGGGAACTGAACTCACGACCTTGTGCTTGCCAGGCAGGCGCTTTTGCCGCTGAGCTAAATCCCCAGCCCCGCAATTGTAAGTTCTTATCTGTCAACAATTACTATAAATGTTAACACAAATCTATCTAGTCAAAAAGATAAACATAACCCAGTTAAATACTGTCTACCTGATAATTTAGAATCAGAATCTCACATTGGCTGAAAATAAAAGAATGAAAATATACATTCCATGTAAAAGGTAACCAAAATTGCAGGACTGGCTATAACATACCACACAAAATAGTCTTCAGGTGAAAAACAGTCATAAGAAACAAATAAGATCATTATAATGATAACAAGAATATTTATATGGAACAGACAATAATTACAAATATAGATTTACCTGACATCAGACCATGTAAATATATAAAGTGAAGATTAATATATTTGGAGGATGAAATCAGCACCAGTGCAATCATAGTAGATTTCAAACCTCTAATTTCAACAAGAGATAGAACATCCAGTAGGAAAAGCAGTGACCAAACAGCAGACATGGGTAGCAGAGAATGAATGTGTCTAACAGACACTAAGTGTTCCATTTCACAGAGCAACGTACACACCCTTCTCAGGTAAGTTTCAAAAAATTTAAGATACTTTAAATCATACCAAATTCTTTTTGTTAGTATGGCCTTGTAGTAGTATAATTTCTGTTCAATTTTTATTTTTATTTGTATGTGTTTGCAGCCTTCATGATTACATTTCTCATAGGGAGTTGGTACATGCACATATTACATCTTAATTTCTTCTACTCCTCCCCTCTAATCCCCTCCTTCCATCTCTTTAGCCTCCTGCCTTTTGAAAAGATCTATCCCACTCTTTTCTACTACCTATCTTTACTTTTCTCTTTATCTGTATTTTGGGTTTCTCATATAAATGAAAACTTCAGATATTTGATCTTATGTGTCTGATTTATTTCGCTTAGTGTTATGTCTCAAGGTGAATCCATTTTCTTAGAAATAGAAGCACAGCTAATAATATCTAAGCCTTAGAAGCAACCTATATATCTTTTCATGAATGGATGGATCTAAAAAAAGAAAGTATGGTATTTATACACAATGGAGTACTGTCTGCCATAAGGAAGGATAAATTGAGTCATTTGTAGCTTGTTTACTGAAATTCTGTATCCTTTCTAAAGTTTTTGAATTACTTTTTATTCTATTTAAAACAAAAAATTAAAAAGAAAAATTAATATAGCATAATTAGATGTTATTCTGTTCAATTTTTTGGGGGGGCTTGTTTCTTATTTGAGAGAAGATGCTTTTAGTTTTTTCCCATTCAGAATGATATTGCCTGTGTGTTTGTCGTAGATGGTCTTTGCTTACTCTATGGAAATATGATTACCTCATACCTAGTTTGTTTAAGGCTTTTATAATAAAGCTTAATTGAATTTTGTTGCAGGCTTTGTCTTCATCAATTGAGAAGATCACATGAGTGTTCTCCTGAATTCTACTTATGTGGTGTATTACATCTTTGATTTGTGTGTATTATACCATCCTTGTATCCTTGAAATGAAACATATGGCGTATAATTATTTTAATGTTATTGAATTCAGCTTGTGAGTGTTTTGCTAAGGAGTTTTGCATATATATTCATCAAAGATATTATTCAATCATTTTGTTTGCTTGTTGTGTCCTTGTCCATCTTTGCTATCAGAATGATGCCAGCCTCATAGAACCACTGCTTCCATTTTTATTACATGGGATTATTTGAGCAGCCTTGGTGTTAGTTCTTTTTTACAAGTCCACTGAAATTCAGCCTGAAACCTATCTGGCCTTGGTTTTTCTTTGCTGGAAACCTTTTTATTATTGCTTCATCTTATTGCTTTGTATTTGCTCTGTTTAGGTTTTTTAAAATATCTTTTTGGTTCAGTTTTGGTAATTTGTATGTGCCTAGAAATTTATTCATTTCTTTTACATTCTCCAATTTAGTAGAATATAGGTTTTCAAAGTAGTACAGAAAATATTCTGGATTTCTCTACTCTGTGATCCTTTTTTTAACCTCAGACTGTATTGATTTGTGTGTTCTCTTTCTTTTGGTTAATTTGGTGAAGATTTACCAATTTTTTCTATCTTTGCAAAGCACTAACTCTTTGTTTTATTAATACTGCATATTGTTCTTTTAATGTGTATCACATTAATTTTAGCTCTAATATGTATTATTTCTTTCCTTTTCGGGGTTCCATTGTGGTTTGTTCCTGTTTTCTAAGACTCTGAGATGCATGCTTATGTTATTTATTTATGACTGAGCTCTTGATGGAGGTGGTCATAGCTATCAAGTTCCTTCTTAAAACTGCATTTTTATTTCCTTTTAGAAAACTTTTAACTTTGTCTTCAATTTCCTAAATGACTTGCTAATTGATCTAAAGCAAATTTTTCAACCTCTATGTGTTTGTATATTTTTTGTGGTTTCTCTGCTGTTGATTTCTAGTTTCATTACATTATATTCTGCTAAGATGAAAAGTAATATTTCCTTTTTTGGTACTTTTTTTTTTTTTTTTTT
>NW_004955402.1:56484607-56492806 GCF_000276665.1 Chinchilla lanigera | reverse complement strand
GTCAGTTGTGGAGAACTTTTATAACGTGTTGAGAAAAATGTGTTTACTCTAGTTGCTGCATGAAATGTTTTATAGTTATCTGTGAAGCCCATTACCTCTACCAATCACCAGGGAATAAACTTACAAATCAGTAAAAGAAACGAGGAAAGCCAGGAAGTTCAAACATATGTAGAAACTGAATTACACACTCTTACACTGAAAAAATCAAAACCACACTAGAAATGGTTTAAAGATGAATGAAAATGAAAATATAAAATTCTGACACGTATAGAATACAGAAAAAATAGGTACCAGTGAGGAAGTTTATAGCAATAAATATCTATATTTTTTTAAAAAGAGGAAATATCTTGAGGAAACATCTCATCCTAATTACAAACTGTAGGTAACTAAAGAAAATAAAATGAAAGGAGCATTACAGTTATGCAATCCACATTGAAATGATGAAATACTTAATTAAACAAAATTTGACTAACCTAATCCACTTGGACAAGAATATTTGCCATAGCAACAACGTTTAGAGAGAAACAGCAGCTGTGTTGTTGAGGATGCTTTTGGTACTACTCATCTGGTTGATGAAGGAAATAGGAAAGTAATTCATTTTGAGAGTCAACTGACAATAACAGACCCAATGACACTACTGAGAAGTGAAGCATGTTTCAGTATATGTTAACTACTCAGGATCATTCATAAAATTGAAGGAAAGATAAAATATTTTAAGGGAAGTATAACATATGTGTGGCATACCATTAAGAGAAGTTGCATAAATATAGCATCCATCAGAAAATTAATATAAAAACATGACAATAAAATTTTGACCTAAAATCTGTTGTAATTTTTCCAGAAAAACAAACCATAGTTTTGCAATAAGCAGTTCAGCCCTCTGAGGACTGCTAGCATCCCTAGTTTTTGCCCTGTCAGTTAGGCCTGAAAAAAAGACAGTCAGTCAGACTCCTGAGCCAAACACAAAATGCCCTGCTTCTTTTTAACATGCATCCAGGTTCCTCACATCAACATTGCCAATTAGAACACAACTAATTCAGTTTCTCTGTCTCTCTGTCTCTCTGTCTCTGTCTCTCTCTCTCTCTCTCTCTCTCTCTCTCTCACACACACACACACACACACACACACACACACACACACACACATTCACTCAAAGGTTTTCCACCTACTTTGCAACATTTGAGTCACTTGAATGTCTAACCCAATTACCACAGCTTGCTCTGAATGAATTGTCTTCTACTTGCTCCCATTTGGGTGGTCATATTTATTTCCATATATAATCAATTATTCCATTTAACAGTTTGGTTTTGAAAACAAATGTTTGCTGTGGGCATAGGAGACATACAGACTTGCTAGTTTGCATGGAAGCTACTTCCCAGAGCTTCCATATGGTGACTGAATACTATCACAAACAATCCCAGGGATTTAAGTAAAGATCCTTTCTGGTTGTGTCATAAGTACTTTAATTACCTTCTAAATTCATATTATTTCAATGTTTAATTGTGAAATGTATTTTGAAGAAAATGTTTTCTTAATTCACCTATGCGCCAGCAAGTATAATGAATCCTATAATTCAGAAACATTTAGAGACTGGCTAATAGCATATTATATGTTTTGGGTAGTAAGATTTGCTATTTTCCCTATACACTGTACAATATAATTTATCTGATTATTGAAAAAGTATTCCCAAATTCTGCATTCTATCAGAATTTGTGGTAAAAGTAGTTTGCCTACCATTTCCAGTAGTTGCATAAACAAAGAGATACTGCAACATTGTTTGTAAAAACATGGCTCCGTGACCTAATGTTTAGGAGTGAGTCTCCAAAGGTGTCCTAATAGTGCTTGAGGCAGCACAAAAGGCTACTTAGATGGTAAATCAAAACTATTCCAAGTAGACAGTAACTCCATGAGCACTAGAGAGCATCCATGAGCATTGAAACTGGATTAACTAATGCCCAAGCTAAGATGACAGTGACATCACTCAAGAGCCTCCATCATAAGTGGATCTTAGAACTATCCAGTGACTAAACAGACCAACAAATTGTTTGCAAATTGTAAAGGAGAGTCTTGCATGTATGATTATATTTTATATTACATATCATAGTATAAAGACATTTTATCTGTTGGCAAAAATTATTGAGTTCTTTTAACAAATGCTGAGGTTTAGTTCTCATCTGCACAGAACCTGTACTTTAAAACAAGTAGAAAACTTCATAAAAAAAGTCCAGAGTGGCTACAAGAATAGACTTTTCACACCATTAACCATAAATTGTGAGTACCTACATTTGTAGGCAATTGGTAGGCATCAGCTAGGCATTAAATTAAGGCAAATTTCTGCTCTCCACTGTAGGAGGTACAACTCAAACCAGAAGAGAAGTAATCCTTCAAAGCGAATCACAGCTGACATCCACAGCAACTCACATTCAGAGACATTTATTTTATAGTACATTGTTTTAAGCACTCCTTGTAACTTCAGCCTTTAATTAAAAAGCATACATATGGTATAGTTCTCGTTAAAAAATGTCACCGACTAAATAAACCAAAGGGTGAGAAGTGACATTCTTAGGCATTTGATAATGAGGAAATTGGAAGCAGGGAACGTGTGCGGAGTGTGAGGGATGGTGGTCTAACACAGAGAGATTAAGTTACTCTATATGCAAATGTAGTGACACAAATAACAAAATTTCATTTTAGGTTGAAGACAGCTTAATGGTTCTAGGTATATAAATGGAGAAAAAATGAAACTTGCCCTCTTGGCATAATCAATCAACAATGGAGTCTGTCATGCAGTGTTTTCAAAAGGCAGAATGAGCGTACAGTACAAAAGTTTCTGTTTATCTTAAGCCCAGTTTTTTGTTTTTGTTTTTGGTTTTTTTTGTTTTGTTTTGTTTTGTTTTGTTTTTTTTTGGTGCATGGTAAGAGGACAGGCTGTGCTACTAAGGTTCTGGCCAAAGGGATGTGGGCAGAAATGATTTTGTCAGTTCCAGGCTGATCCAGCAAAGCTCCTGGCGATTCCCAGCTCTCTCCTCCCATTCCACTGACTTCAGCTCAAGCTCTCCAGGTGGCGGAGCACTGTTAGCTGTCCACTGGGTATGGGTAAACTGGTGGAAGAAGTAAAACCACTTTGCGTGGACACTAACCTATCCTAAAACTCAGCTCATCAAACCATTTGCTTTGCATATTCATAAACTCTCCCAAGGTATTTCACACCCTATGTTATTTAACATAAAAATCACAATGCAGTGGAGATAGGTAAAACTCTAAAAGTAGGAAATTTCCTTTCATGAATTGTGTATGCAGCAAAATGTAATTATATGCCTTCTAAGAAAATTGATGGTTTAATCAAGTACAACTATTTTGTGTTAAACTCTTCTTAAAAAATATTTAAAGATAATTTCCATTAGAAAAAATATATGGCATTGGAAATAAGACCACCCAAATAATTTTTTAGGTTTAAAATATCCTTATTTTTAAGCTCTATAATAATGCTAGAACTCACTTCTGAAAATAAAACATGAGAAATAAACTGATGACTTAGGAGACAAAAGTAGAAGCAACTACAATTGTATTTAAGACATGAAGGAAAGCTAAAGTCCTAAAATATATTGTTTATTTTCTAGTATTTAAAAAATGTTTTAGGTATGAGTTCTTTGAGAGTATGGCTGTAATAACAAAAATATGACTCCTAACCACTGTTCCAAAATTATATCACTGAAAACATAGCTCCTGTATCTAGTGTGCATTGAGTATTGTGTGCATGGAAACATGATCAGCAATATGATATTTAATTCTTCCATCATTTGATCATTTCAGTGACTGTCAAGGTAAGTTGAAGGAAAATGTGTCTGCAATTCTTTGTAAAGTTTGTGCTTTATCAATTCAAGTACTAACATAGTACAATTTTTAGTAGATTTTTTATATTATTTTGGTTTGTTTTACTTTGTTCTATAATTCTAGTATCTGAGTTTTTAAAACCCATAAAGGATAATAGAAATAACAAAAGTGCTCAGTATTGTCAACTGTTCAATTTACAATATCCATGTAGCCAGAAAAAAAGTTACCCAACATTCTTTGGCACCTATAAAATCCTATAGTAGTTATAGAAGTTGCAGCATCAACTCTTTCTGAGTCTGTAGCGGGTTGACCTACATGCAGAGTGTATGAACTTATGACCTCCACAAGTGTATAAGCCAGTTTCAAGAAGGTACACACCCACATCATATTGGTCCCGTTTGTATGAAAGACCTTGACTACTACAAGAATCTTTTGCATGCTTCAGACAAAAGGTAGCTGGATAAGATGGAAGCAGCAGAAATCTTGCCCTGTGTTGCATTCCGTTATTACTGAGGTCTTGCTGTGTGTCAGACCACAGATAGGCCCCCCGGAGAAAGATAAAAAGCGAAGGTCACTGACCAAAGTTGAGACTGCTCTGTCATTCTGAAAACATTACTTAGTAACTGAAATTTCAAGTTCTTTCTGTAGAAATGGGTATTGACTAATCTCATTCATCTATCGAGATTAAATATCACAATGCATATGCAATATCTAGTAGTGTTGCAGGCTCAAAGTGGGATGTTAACAAATGATAGTGTTATAATGACTATTTCATTCTGAGGGAATTATGTAACTATAACCACTCTTAGTAATACAAGTGATCATACAAGTAGAAGTGATCTTAATAACTCACTCATTTGACTCATGTAATGTTTCAAAGCATTTCTCTATATTATTGCTTTATCATGTGGCCAATATCTATGTAGATTTTTGTCCTTCTAAATTCAGTGGGATTCAGGAGACTCTTAAAAGATTTTATCCTCAGTTCAGCATAGGGATGGATTTGTCTCTCTATGCATATCCAGCATTATGCGTACTATGGAGGAAATTTTATTTGGTGCTTGTGATAAGTAATCCTAGGTGGAATAATTAGTGTATCAAAAGCCAATAAAATGCAGACAGAAAAGGGGTGAAAACCACACATAATTATAGTAAAATATTTTAAGAAACTCCATAAAATTTTATTTAAAAATTTACTTTAAAATAAACTTTGTAAAGTTTTACATATGTTAACATACAGCTGTGTGAATATTGTGCCTTTAACTGAATTTCACAAACCTTCATTAGAAATTATGTTAATTTCCTTCAATATTTAGCAATTTTCTATAAAGTTACCTATTATGTTTTAGTTTTTCTCCAAAGACAAAATTGATTTTCCTTAATACTTACCTTAGTTGTAAAAGCTACAGCTCTAATAATAATGATTTAAGATATTTACTGAGTACATGATAGATGGCAATATAATACAGAATTCAGCAGCACTGACCATGTAAATGTTACTACAGTTGTGTGAATAATACACCTTTTCTTTCAATTTAATGTGGTGAATTAGTGAAACTCTAAGAAAAAAAAAAAACAACCACTTAAATGGCTAGGGATGTTGCTCCATGCAAAGCCCCCGGGTTCAATTGTCAGTACTGAAAATACATACATAAATATATACATACATGCAAACATACATGATACATATTTTTAATATGAAGGCATCGAGGCCTAAAGAAATAATTTGGTTTTCGTGAGGTTCTGTAGCTAGGATGAAAGATCTGGTATTTGAACCTGGGTCTGAAGATAGCGGAGCAGAACCAGTAATGCTCAAGTTTCATTTCACAAAATGCACTAGAAGTATTTTTCAAGTGTAGAATCTTGGAAATTCATCATGGCTGACTAGAGGGGTCACATAAAAGATACCCACTAAAGTTCCACTGAAAACACAGGCACTCCCTGAAGTGGAAGATTAATCTGAAAGATGATACATATAAATTAAACCAAATATCTGGATTATTGGATAGAGAAAGCATCACCACCATACCTAGTCCACACGGGCCTGCCTCTATTCCGCGGGGGGCGCCCATCATGGGAGTGTACCACCTAGCCTGGGGAGGTATTAGTGTTCTAGAGATGGACTCCTTGGAAAGAATCTGCGTCTGTCTCTTACTCCCATGACGCCCAAAACACTCTCTTCAGCACTCAGCGCAAGCAAGGGAAGCTCTCCACCAGACGGAGAGAGGGTACAGAGGGAAGGACCATGCCGTTGGTTCAGCCCGAAAAGTCCCAGCATGCATCACGTCCCTGGTGACTGAGCTGGGAGCAAGACTGATCAGTTGATCTACAATGAGGTCTTGCCTGTCATTCGCACAAAGAGCAGAAAAACCTGATTTAACAAGAAATCCTGAACAGTGGCCATTGTTGTGTGTTGGGTAGAGTCCCTGAACCAAACCCTGGAACCAGGTCAGATTCTGCTTGCTTACTAGAAAGGGATTTCTTGAGACAAGGTGGTCACATCACAGGGCAGAATCAAACGGCTGCACTTACACATGTCCAAAGCACAACCGCCGTTAAGAAAGTGGGATCAAAGAAACGTGCACCTCTCATCGCCGACAGAGGCGAAACCGGTATGGCTGCGTGCACACAGACCGTAACCGAACAAAAAGGGAACCCTGTGGACACGCAGGTCCTGTGGAATAGTAGGCACGTGGGAACCACATGTATGTTCTTTTGTTGGAGTTTTTGATTCTGGGTTTCAATGAATTTTTCACTTTTCATTTTTGAATTTGTAATCTTTCTTCTTTTTCTTTTCTTAGCTTTGATGTAGTTGTTTATTTTCGCACTTTCTTCTCTCTATTCCTTTTCTTCAATTCTAGCTTCTGTGTCAATTCTATTTTATTTTTGCTAGTTCTCCCTACTTTTTAGATTTCTCTTTGAAAGTTTTTTCCTATGTTCACTCTCTTGCAGTCTTTTCTCTCTTCCCTTATATTAACCCTCTTTGCTCTGCACTATGTTTTCTTTGCTCTTCCATGTTTTAACTAGCTTCTTGTCTTGCCTGCCTCTCCACTTTACAGGTGAACAAATATATCAAAAGACGCTGAAAATCGTGTAGCTTTCCTTGCTCTCATGTTACACCTCCCTCATCCTACACTCAGCCCCTGCAAATATCTCCATCAAACCTTCAGCACTAACTTTGTATTCCAGTATAAGCCCACGAGAGTGTCTGATCACTCACGTAAATTTTTTACCTATTACTATTTCTCCTATCTATTTACCCTTCTACTGACTTGCATCCTTGTTTCACCCATCCTTCGGTCTCCCCTTCACATCTCCTTCCCCACCTCAGACTAAATGCAAGATTTATCACATATAAGTGATAATGGATCTGTTGATGCTGTTAAAACCAATAGTAATTCTCCCCTCACAACTAACTATAATGAAAAAAGAAACTTCCCAGGACAAGTCCAGACCATTTAAATGAGATAGCTGAAGAGGAGAGGACTATCTTTGGAACAGTAAAGTCATGACCACATCACTGGCAGGTAGAAAATAACTAAAAATGTCTTTCTATCATCTATAACCTCTCTTTATTCTATTTATCCTCATCTCCAAGCACTAACACACATACACACACATACACACATACACAGGAAAATGAGAACATTAAGCAACAAAATACCCCCATGGCTTCCCAACTCTCCCAGTGCAGATCCAGGGGGCACTGATGGAGAGGAAAGCACATACCAGGTAATACAGCTTCATGAGCTGATGGAAGAGGCGGTAAAGAAAATTGACAAATTGAAAGAGGATAGGATCCAAACGTTTATGAAACTACCTTATCAACTGACTGATGCAGATAGGAGAAAAATAAACATAATATTGTAAGAAGTCCCTAAAAATGGTTCAAACCATGAAGGATAAATTTAGCAAAGACATAGACTGCACAAAAAGTGGTCACACAGAAATACTAGAATTAAATAATTTTACAGGGTTTATAATTTGGAGAAATGTGAAAAGTTTTCAGAAATCAAAAGTGGTAAATTATGACAAATTAATCAGAGAAGATTTAAAGATGAGTAAGGAACAAGAAAATAACCTGCAACCATTACTAGATGATACTAAGAAGACCAACCTAAGGCTAATGGGAGCTAGTGAGAACCTAGAAGAAAGCACAAAATGGAATGAAGTAAAATCTGTTTACAGAATTCATAAGAAATATTTCCAAGTATAAGGAAAGATTTCAACATTCATGTAAGTAAGGCTTCCAGAACACCAATATGATGAAAAAGAAACTCCTTTAGACCCATTTTAGTCGAAATCATAAATGTCCAAGTAAAAGGCAGAATCTTAAAAGTTGCCTGAGAAAAGTTTTAAAAAAAA
>NW_004955402.1:56455533-56483988 GCF_000276665.1 Chinchilla lanigera | reverse complement strand
GTTAATGAATTTAGATCCAAAAATCATGAAAAAGAAACTGTCAATAAATGTGAGAATCATCTAAAGGATCAGGCTTCATGACAAAGTAGAGCTGCAAGAATGGTTTAAAATAAATTGATAAATGTAATATACCCCATGAACAGAAACAAAGACAAAAACCTCATGATCTTATCAGAAAATCAGTTCAGAAAATCCAACATCCACTCATGTTAAAAGTCCTGAAGAATGTAAGAATAGAAGGACCTTATCTGAATCTAAAATAACATTTATGATAAACCAAAATCCATCATCAGATCAAATGGAAAAAAATTAAAGATTTTCCCTCTAAAATCAGAAACAAGACAAGGATGCTCACTGTCACCACTCCTGTTCAACATAGTACTCCAAACATTAGCCAGAGCAATCAGGTTTGAGAAAGAGATAAAAAGGCTTTGTATATGAAAAAGAGAAGTCTAATTAGCATTACTTTCAGATGACATGATCCTCTACATAAAAACCCAGAATGTTGCACCAAAAGACTCAAATTGAGCAACATAGCAGGATTCAAAAATCATCATTCACAAAATAAATAGCATTCCTGTAACCCAATAATGAATGCACTGAGAAATTAGAGAAACAATAGCATTCACAATAAAGTCAAAGTATTTAAATACCTAAGAATTAATGAAGGAAGTTAAAGACCTCCACAATGAAAATGACAGTAATTTGAAAAAAGGAGATCAAGAGGACATCAGAAAATGGAATGGTGTCCTCTGTTCCTGCATAGGCAGAATGAATATTGTCAAAATGGCCCAGCTTTCCAAACTGATACATATATATACTTAATGCAATCGCAATCAAAATAAGTACAGCATTTTTCGTACAACTACACACAACAGTCTTGAAACTCATATGGAACCAGCACACACTCAGAGTAGCAAAAACAATCCTGGTCAAGAACAAAACTGGAAGCACTGCAATACCTAACCAAGTTATTCTGCAGCACAAGGATACAAAGATAAAAACAGCATGGTACTGGCACAAAATCATACATGTGAATTGATAGGAAAGAATAGAAGATACAGAAACTACTCTAGACACATGCAGGTGTTTCATCTTCCACAAAGGAGCCAAAAACACATTGGATTATAAGTGGCTTCTAAAGCAAATGATGATGGAAAAACTGGCTCTCCATATGCAAAAGACTGAAGCTAGACCTATATATTTCACCATGTACTAAACTAAAATCAAAATGGAACAAAGGTCTAAATAGCAAAGCAGGAACACTGGAAAAATGAAATAAGTAAAACTATTGAAGCCATAGGTAAACAAAAAGTTTCTAAATAAAAAAGGAAGATTTGTGGTAATGTTGATTGGAGAATTTTGTTGGCCGTATCTTGTACTCTGGGTAACTATTTTAAGGATAACACTATGCAATGTATTAGCTATTGTTATTCTCCTATTACTTTATTATGAAATTTTGTTTTACTTTTTTCCCATAAAATAACAAAACCTCCAGTGTACAAGAAATAATACTAAGAATCATCAAATGGGGTTATATTAAATTAGAAAGCTTGTTTCTGCACAGAAAAGGAAACATCCAACCGAGTGGAGAGAAAACCTACAAAATGGGAAAAAATTTTGCCAGCTATTCCTTGGATAGAAAACTAATATCTAGAATATATAAAGAATGCAAAGAAATTAATCTCCCCAATAAAAAGTTCACCAAAAAAGGAGCAATTTAAATAAATAGACACATTGTAGAAAGAAGTACAAATGTCCCCAAAAATAGATGAAAAGTGTCAATACCTCTAGTGGTTATAGAAATAAAATTAACCAAATATCTAGATTCTTTCTTACTTCAGGAAGAATGGCTAGTATCAGGAAATCAAACAATGACAAATGTTGGCCAGGCTTTGGGGGGAAAAAGGAACACTTACACATTGTTGGTAGCAGTGTGTAACCACTATGGAAAACAGTATAGAGATTCCTCAAAAAACTAAAAATACAAATTTAATTTGACCCAGCTATGCTGCTTCTAGGTATCTTCCCCAAAGAGTTAAAGGCATCAAATTACAGCAATACATGCATAGAAGTGTTTAAATAGCAGCATGATTTATAATAGCTAAATCCTGGAAGCAGCCTATATGCCCTTTGACAAATGAATGGATAGTTGGATGTGGTCGCACATGCTTGCAATCTCAGCAACGGGGAGGCTGAAGCAGGAGGATTGGTGAAAGTTTGAGGCCAGGCTGACCTGCATAAGTGAGTTCAAGGCCAGCCTACACTAAAACATCAGACTCTGTCAAAAAAAGAAAGGAAAAAAAATGAATGAATAAAGAAAATGTGATATTTATACCTAATTGAAGCCTACTCAGATATAATGAAGTATAAATTTGAGACATCGGTAAGAAAAATGGATGCTCTTTGAAAATATAATGTTAAGTGAAATAAATCAAACACGTGAGTTTAAATATCACAAAGTTTTTCTTATTGGATAATCCAAATCACAAATAAATACAGAGCAAAAATAAAAGACTCATAAAACAAAACATGGAGATAGATCTTATGCAAATGGTAAGAGAACCAACAGACCCAGGGTAGAGGGAATGAGGGAGTGGAAGTAGTTGTAAAAAGATGTAAAATGTGTCATGCACATGTACCAACTACCCACAGTGAATGCAATCACTGTATGTTGCAAACATGAGCTAATAATAGTAACAATAATGATGAGGACGGTGATGATGACGACCACGATCAAAATTAATAATAATAGTGAAAAATGGAAGAAAGGGACCTAGAGACTGAGGGAGGAAGGAGGATGGAAAGGGGAAAGGGCCTGAAAGGTAGGAAGTTAGGTTAAGTTTACATACCTACTCCCTAACATCATATACAGAAAATATGTAGTAATATTTTACAAATGCAGTTTCCCATCCTTATACCAGATCTATTAGGTCAAAATTTCTGGGCACAGAACTCAAGAACTTGTGTCTGCAACAAGTAAGGCAGGTCAGAGTCCTGTAGTTGGGGAACTTCAATATGAGAAACATTGCACTGTTTGGTCGTTTAATTATTGTTAATGTTAAAATGATGTTTTTTCTTTAAAGCTTTCATGTTAAATCAGTGTAAGTGGAAGAGTTCCATTTTTTTTTTTTGTGCACACTATTACATTAAATATTTGCCACTATTTAAGGAAGGAAAATGCTGTGTTAATGTGAAAATGTTTTCCCTCAGCTGTACCTAAAATTAGTGCAGGTTGTAGGATTTACCTCTTGCGTCTAAATTCACCCTCTAAGCATTTGTGGATGAGAAGGGCCAAACCAACCTACTTCAGAGACTAAACCTGGGTGTACTGAAGCCCATGGCCACTTTTTAAGTTGCAGGTGCTTCTCTTCATGTATCTCCAAGATTGGTATTTATATTCTATGCTTTAAGGCTATTTTTATCAAACTGTCATGGGGTCCTCAGAGTATACTTGTGTTTCATGTATATCTTCCATTATATTTAATATATTATCATTAATATTAAAAATGGGTGGTAGAGTATGTGATTTAGAGGGGTGTAATTTTGAATAATCTGAGGAGCTTTTTCTAACATTAAATAATCTACTTATGCCAAATCCTCATTATTTCTTCTAACATGTTTAGTATGATGCACTCCTGCTCTACAAATTATACACCAAACTCTGGTTTTTTTGCAGAATATTATTTGCAAGTATTAAATGTCTAGCTATTGGTGTCATTAGTTCAAGTATTGCTCTGTTTTGGAAACTGACAGAGTTTTTTTGCTTTTAATGAATAAGGTATAGCATTTTTTCATTTTGAAATAGTTTTCAATATATTTTTATCTTCCAAAGAATTTAGTAAATTTTATAGGGATAAGAGTAGCTTTCTGAAATAAAGAAAATGATGTTCAAAGTTCTTGAATGACTTGCCTGAGATCACACAGGCAAAAGGCACAACCTGGGGTTGTTGAGGTCCAAGGACTCCTTGTTTAATGGTGAATTACTATGTTTTATATGTCCCGGCTACATGCATAATACATTGTGGAGAGTGTCTTCATAACTTTTGAGTTCTTCAGACAAAGTAACCAATACTCAAAGTTAAAGGACAAAAGATTTATGTCACCTCATAGTAGAGGTTTCATTCCATGATCAGCTGGCTCCAAGGCAAGGTGGCATGGCACAGAGGCATCACAGAGCAGAAACAGGCATGGCAGGCAGAAGACAGCAAAGCAGCAGTAGCAAGCCTGCTCTCTCTCTCTGTCTATTTATATTTCATTCAGGCTGCAAGCCTATTTGCTGTCACCACCCATGCAAGGGATGGATCTTCCTTTTATCCACACCGAGAATTATGCTAAACCACTCAGTGGACTAATTTAGTTGCTATACCTCCTTAATCCATATTCACACACCTTAGATACAGACATCTCTGAAAAGCCCCACCTATGGCACATGAGGCTTTGCAGGACATCTCGACACAGCCATAACAGAGTATGTTATGACAATGTGCTACTCAATTCACTTCCCCAAAAGATCTGTGTAAAATCCATGGACTCCAGCTCAGCCACATCCTGAGTGACACTGTCTCATACTGTCTAAATGAAGTATAGTCATTCTCCTGTATCCATGGGTGTTACCATGGATTCAATCACGGATTGAAACAATTTGAAAAAAAAGTGTATATACTGAACACGTGTGAACCTTTCTTTCCCATAATTCCTTAAACAACACAGCATAACAAACATTTACATAACCTTGATGTTGTATTAAGTATTACAAAATGATCTAAAGATGAATTAAGTGTGATAGAGATTTGTGGAAGTTATGTGCATCTTTCATAACATTTTTTATAAGAGGTTTGAGCAATCAAAAACTTTGTTATCCACCAATCTCCCATGGATAGTAAGGGATAGCTAGACATGTTTTGGGAGGGCGGAGTAAAGCATAAGCAAGCAATGTCTCTGCTATAAGAATGGCAGCTGCAGTGCTGTAGCAAGAACATAGGCAGCCCGAAGGACATAAATCAAGGGGCGATGTGGGAGAGTGAATAAGTGAAGCCAAAGGGCCCCAGGCACCGTTGACTACTGTGTGTGGTTCACAAGAAGCTATCTTGTCCTGTCTATTGCCAACCATTTCTCTTTTAATTTATTCTCATATTCATATTTGGATGTGTCATAAATTTAAATTGCTCATAACTGATTAATGAATTAGTCATGAACAATCTTAGTAATCACTGAGTTTATACTTCATGGATGTGTAGATTAACATTACAGGTCTGTTATCTTTATTCGAAAATGTAATTGCCAACATGAAAGGAAGCGGGAAAGCAAATATTTAAACAAAACATCTGTAAAGGTGACTTTGGGGTTTTGAATGAGAAGTATACTTTCTTTTTGTCTGAGAGAAGAAAATAGGATGCAATAACTTCCTGAAACTCACAGACAATGGTTTTTTTTCAGGACTTGCAATAAAATCTCAGGAATCAGATTTTCTGTCCACTTTTCTTCCACTATGCTACTTCTCACATGTTTGTCAAGTTGAGTTATGTTTTCAATAAAATCACCAAACATTCAAATTCTAAAGCCATCTGTCACTACTTCTGCAGGAAAAACAAATTGAAGCCATATTTGAAAACAATCAAAAGTATAACTGCATTGTTTTTAGTGGATCTGGTAAAATGGAAAACAATCTAAAACCAGACTGCTTAGATTTGCATCAGGGCCTGTCTACTTCTGACCTATATAACACTGAACTAGTTACCTAGAATTGTGTGCCTCAGTTTCCCCAATTATGAGAAGATCATCATATGCTGGGCACATTGTCATCTTACGAGGAATGAATGATAGCACAGTGGGAACGCTGTGATACATAAACATCATGTTATCATGGGTATGGTGTTCACAAATGTGAAGGAGTATTTGGCAACCAAAAACATGTGTAAAATGATATGGGGACTTTTGATCCTGACTGGAGGCAAAGCACTCCACTGTTACTCAGAAAGCAGTTACTTGGAAGGTGCTGAACATTGCTGTGGGGGGCTAGCATTTACTTGCTGTTTGACTAAGCTGTGGAATCTGAGTATATGCATAATGTAGATATAGTCCTTTAAATAATTTACAAGTGACTTTATTGTTTCAGAAGAAATGTGAAATGTGTGAAATTCTAAGAAATCCATGTATCTCTTGTATTTGTGAGTTTAACACTAGACATTTAAGGAATGCTTACTTTTGTTCTCTTTCAAGCATATACCACCCCCATAGGGATTATTACATTACTATAAGTTTTGTTTCTTTTTGGGAGCATGGGATAGGTGATTTTGCATAAATACAAAGAGAAAGTGAATCACGTGTGTCAAATTATTCACAGACTACCTAGAAAAAGACCTCTCTAGAGGCTGAGCAGCCTTTAATTTGGTGAGGTATTAGGTTAAATAATTGTAAGTTTTTATCTCATTACAGGACGTGGGGTTGAATTAAACAAAACAAAGTTTTTAAAGAAAACATGTAAAGGCATGGAATACTAAAATCCAAATGTATCAAAATCTGAAGTTTTCCACATGATTTGCCCCCTACCTTTTATTCTAAACTCATTTCTAAGTGACTTTTCACTTGCTCAGCCCACTCCTGACAACACAAACTTCCTTCTTATTGTACCTGTCTCTCTTTCTGCCTGTCTCTGTCTCTGTCTAGGTCTCGGTCTCGGTCTCGGTCTTTGTCTCTGCCTCTATCACTGCGTCTCTGCCTCTGTCTCTCTCTCTCTCACACACACATACACACACACAATTTTCTCCTGGATCTCAGATTTCTAGTCCTTTTCTTGACTTTATATCTTCACAGAGATTTAGACAAGGGAGTCTGTTTTTCTTCCTGTGAAGTGAAGTTCAGTGGTCTAAAAGGTCATGGAATGGCTTTGATGCATAACTTAGCTTTTTGTGAGTCCACAGACAATGAGCTGGAAAAGCATATCCACATGAAAAACCTGTGTTTATTTCAGTAGGAAGACTTTTGCCTTCCCTGTGATTAAAGAGGCCAGTATAATCCACCTGGGACTAAGCATCATGCTAGGGTATTTGGGGAATGGTGGCATTGTGAGAGCCAAGCCCTCAGTTAATGCACCTTAAGCACTCAGCAGTATCCAGGTAAGTCTTAAGAAGAAATCCATGAGTGCCCTCCATTCCTGCCACCAAGTCTGCTATTTTCATCCGTCCACTCATCAAGCACTGGACTAACTTGAAAAAGGGGCAAACTGCTATCACTAGAGGGTGTATATTAGTCACTTGTCTGCTCCTGCTTTAAAATACCAGAGATATCAACTTTATAAAAAAAGGAGAAAAATGTATTTTGGCTGACAGTTTTGGAGGGTTCAGTCTCTGGTTGGTCATGGACTTGTTGATGCAGTACCTCGTGGTGGGAGCCCATGGTGATGGCAAATATTCACTTCATAGCAGCCAAGAAGCAGAACAAAGAGGAGGAAGTTTCAGGGCCCAACTATCCTCTTCCAAGGCACTCCTCCAGTGACTTAGTGCCCCCAATATGCCCTGTGTTTTATAGGTCTCCCCACCTCCTATAGCATTATGCTAGGGAGGGCATAAGTCTTAAATACATGGCTCTTTGAGAAATATTCAAGACTCAAGCTATATTAGGAAATTTTTCTTGTCCTTCTGGTTTTTAAGTCTCTTCTGCAATGGATGTTCATTTCCTGAGAATTTATTATGGCACAAATATCTTCACACTATATGCCCCTTGTGAAAGTTCTGCCACCTATTTCTGTTCCTAAATTTCCTTGTCACCAGTCTTCTAATCCTGTTCTTTGCAGGGTCTTGACCACTTAGTCCAATCATTAGCAAAAGCCTATGAAGTAGAATAAAGCCGTGCTTCTGTTCAGTTTTGACTCCGGAAAAAGTAAACAGCCAAATGCGCTGCTCACCATTCTTTCCTCTGTGAGGCTGTCCTCACTAGCATTCCCTTCTGTCTACCCCCGAGCAGCTCTGTGCTGCTGCAGCTGCTCATGTCCAGGTGGAGCCAGTATATAATGAACACCAGCTGGAAAGCAGGCACGGCCTTGGTGTGTCCTCGTTGGTTGGTAATAAAGATACCCCAGATGGTCATAGAGTTGGCTAAAGTGAGCAGAAATGATGGACTCATAACTGATGTTGAAAGAATCTGAGCCACTTGTTCTTCCAATATATGTGTACCTTTAGGGCCTGCCTGAGTTCAGAGTCGTTTATTCCATTCTATTGAATCGAATTCTGTCCCGCACACCGAAATGTTTATTTAATGGTATCAAACAACAACTGATTAATGATAGAAGCTCTGGTCACACAGTTACCTGCTCTCCCATGACTAAATGTGCATTTTCTCAAAGCCCAGGAGTAAGTTAGAAGCTATATTTCAAAATGAAAATAATCATCTTAAATGACAATAGAGATTTGCTCCAAATGGAGGTCTGTGCTGAGATTTGAGCATCTGCACTTGCCAGACAATCTACACAGCATCACTCTTCGCTATGGACATACAGAGCATCCCTGCCCCTGACGGAGTGGTGGGGCAGCTGACCCTGCAGCCAAGACTCACTGTGGTCCGTCTCTTGAACTGGTTCACACTCACAACAGGAAGTAACATAGGCTCCCCATAGATGAGTTGAAGTAGCACCCTCAGAAATGGCACTGATTGCATCTAAAGCAATACCTTGAATATTTTAAATGTAG
The DNA here is from genome assembly GCF_000276665.1 of Chinchilla lanigera. NCBI lineage: Eukaryota > Metazoa > Chordata > Mammalia > Rodentia > Chinchillidae > Chinchilla > Chinchilla lanigera. Next base: position 56,475,301 of record NW_004955402.1, on the reverse strand, counting down.
TATCTTTTAGAGATTATGACAAAGTAATTACTTAAATGTAAACTGAATTGGGAAGCGTGGGTTTCTATGAAATACATTTAATCTTTGAAATGGTTATATCCATAGCCAAAAGGTTTCTTCCAGCACTAAAATGATATGATTGACAAGTAATTTTCAGGATCAAGACATTTTCAAAACAATTTTGTTACAGTTTGGGTCTGGGTGTCCCCACAAAGCCTCATGCAGTCATGGGACGGGCTTCTAGAGTTTATGATTGAATCATGGCCCAATGCTAGGGTTATGTGTGCGAGTGCTACACCTGCCCTGGGGCAGGTAGTTTGCCTACAGTATAAGGGAGGGAAAGAGTCAGCTCTTGCTGCTTTTGCTGTCTTCTGCTGCCAGGAACTGATGCCCTCTGCCATGTGTCACCCTGCCTTGGAGCCAGCCAAGTATGGACTGAAATGATCACAAACTGTGAACTAAGTAAGCCTTTCCTTTCTTCATTTTGGGTTTCAGGTATTTTGTCTCAGCAATGAGAGAAAACAAACCAAGACAAATCTATTGCTGATAAAGCATGCTGTTCTATATTCTTCTAAATGACTGATAAGTGTTTTTTAAATAGCATAGTAAAGGTCATTTAGATCAAAGCAAAATATGATTTTTCCTGGTAGTAAATTTCTTACTAACCCAAAATTCCACTTAAATCTATTTTAAAGAAGTTAAGTACTAGAGCAACTACCATGTTTCCTTAAAAATAAGTACTAACTACAGATAGGAAACCCCAGCCCCAGTCAGCCTATCCTTGCCTTACTTTCCATTAAAAATGCCACTAAGCAAGAAAATAGTGATGAATAATCTTTTCATGACACTGGCCATCAACATGATATCGACTAGATAGTGATTATAGCTGAAGTTTATTTTCTGGCTAGATCTTATCTTCAGGAAAAAAAATACATATTCCTTTGGAAGGAACAGACCTCTTTCCTTATGAAAATCTGGGGCAATTTCTCTGACAGTACATTAAGTCCTTTCTCTGCCTAAGACCCATTCCTATGAGGGTGCCAACATGATGAGATACCAGCCATAACTTCAAAACTTGCATCTCATTTGCTTGTGTCCCCTAGTGCCAGCACGTCTTCCATGAAAGCCAGAATCCTTGGTCAAGTAGTATAAAGTTGAGAGAAAAAAGAAACACAAGTTACTCAGATGGACCCATTCTATCGCCTTCATGTTTTTCGGGTTGAATTATATACTACTAAACATTAGTCATAAATCTTCACCTAGTCAGGTGATAGTTTTTCCCCTATGTTTAAAAGTATATAGATTCTCCAGGATAAATCTACTTACATAAATCTACATATCCTCAAGATTATGTACTGAAAGACTGTTTTGTATTTCTATGTGTAATGTTTTACGATGTATACCTAGATTTATATTATACATTTGTAATTTATATAAAATAATTCACATTTTGTAAAATTGTCATTTACAATGAACTGATAAATCAGTGAAACATATTGCATATCCTCAGCTATTGAAAATGAATATTTAAAATTGTACTATGTCATTGAACTTTGACATTACATTCACAAGCTCTGAATCAAGTAAGGCTTGATTTTCATGACTCCAAAGCTTAACTCAGAGCATTTGGGGAAATGCAAACACTTGGAATATGTGCAAATAGGCACCAAACTGACAGCACTTAGCTATAAAATTTTGCCCAATCTGTGCACTGTTTTCTCTACAGAGGTTTCACAGTACAGCTTAGTTGGATGACCAGACATCACATACACAGGAACTGGTAGAGGATGCTAGTGCTGCCCCTCGTGCACTGTTTCTCAGTGCTTGCGATCACACGTCTTGCTCCCTCCTAGCCCCCCATGTGCCTTCTGTCTAGTGCCCTTCTGCTGCTGGGACTCCTTTTTAAGCTACTTTCCACTTTCATGCTGCACAACTTATTATCTCTCTAGGAACAGATATCTACTCTGTATGCACTGTTAGCCAAACATTGTAGATGACACATAAATTGTTTCAGTTTGATTGAGGTTTACGGACACAGAAAGGTATTTGATTTTGGAAAGCCTCCTCTGTAAAAAGCCAGCAAAATGATTCAGGCTTAAAAAACAGAATATGAATCACATGCCCAAAGTAGCCAAATTTTGATTTTAGAAATTTCATCATGGAAGATAAGTTGCCAAGTGCTCATTTTCAAATGACTTATTTTAAAATCAAATTGCTTTGGGCTATCTATAATCTTCCATTCTAAGAAAGAGCACCTAACATGAAGGTAAAGGTAATACCAAGCTCAGATATAAAATAGCAAATTTTTCCAGTTTTAACTCTTTGATTCATTTAAAAATCACTTAATGTAATTATAAAATACTGTGGAACGTTTATCAAAGACATACCTTACACCAATAAAACATTTTACATATATTAGCAATGTGGGCAATCTTTGCTCTGCATGGTCTGAGGTTAACTGAGTCTTCTTTCCAGAAGAGCAGTGCCCTAGGTCTGCAGGGCTGAGAGGTAGGTAAAGCACCATGGCCTCTGCTTCTTCCACCCTTGCAGGACTCAAGCTCTCTATTTTGGGGGTAAGTTTACTCAATTGCTCCAGTAGCTATCCTAAATGGTTCTTGCTATGCAAAAGAGAGAAGAGCCTGAGCAGAGAAGGTTAGTTGATCAAATTACATTCCCCACTGCTTCAGTTAATCCTGAGGCCACACATTATACCTATTATTTCATTCCATTCAATCTACATAAGCCCCAATCTCAGCTACCTCATTGCTAATTTATATTGATGGTGAGTGAAGTTATTCCTTAAGGTCTCTGCAGCTGTTTATTATGTTCGTGGCCACAGTTGCACATGCAGTTATTTTTTGACATGGAAGCCCCAGCAAGAACCTGATGGATCCTATGAATTTCAGATACACTTCTTTCTGTCCCTACAATGAAGGAACAGACCTCTTTCCTTATAAAAATCTGGGGCAATTCCTCTGACAGTACATTAAGTCCTTTCTCTGCCTAAGACCCATTCTTATGAGGGTGCCAGCATGATGAGATACCAGCCATAACTTCAAAATTTGCATCTCATTTGCTATGTCCCCCAGTGCCAGTACGTCTTCCATGAGAGCCAGATCTTTGGTCACATAGTCTAAAGTTGAGAGAAAAAGAAACACAAGTTACTCAAATGGACCCATTCTATTGTCGTCTGTTTGTTGGGTACAAGTATATACTACTAAACATTACTCATAAATCCTCACCTTACTCAGAAGGAAGGTTTCTTCGTCTAATGTAACATTGGGTGAGATCTCATGCAATTATTAACCTGTAAGCCCTTGTATAGTGTTGTTGGCTGGATACTACCTGCAAAGAAAGGCAACTCCAGATGACATTTCTTTCTCATTAGAGACAAATACTTCCTCCTCAAAGAAGGACTTCACACAAAAAAGGAGTGGAGGATGTTATCACATGGAGTTATCACATGGATAGTGGATTTTTTGGGGACTGATCCCTTATCTAGGCATTTGCCTTAGTTTCTACTGCTGTCAGTGGCTGTGTCACAACTGACCATATTGCTGGACTCACATCCGGTCTTCAGCCCTGTCAGCATGGTCTCTCCTTGGTACACAGATGGTGAACATATAGTCATAGACAAGTTCAGAAGTTGGCTGACTTCCACCCAACTGTGTCTGTGGATCTAATTGCACAGTGTCTCCTCTGTAGTGGATGCTCACTAGTGGGCAAAGAATTCCACTTAATTTCTAGTAAGTGTTTGCTTCTTTTGCACAACTGTATTTCCTCAGTCTTTTAACCTTGCTCCTTTTATGCTCCTAACTGTGCGATCAAACCATTGCTTGGAGTCAATCTTCTCCCTTACCTAAGTTTTCATCTTCCAGGATAGGAAGATAATGAAATGTGCAATGTTTGCAGCTTTTCCTAGTAGAAGAATTTCCTTAAACCATTTTTCCAGTTTCTCCTTGATTGCAAAGATTGTGCCATAGAGTACCCCGGACCTGCGATAACATTGCATGGGTTTTGTTTGAGCTGTGCTTGAGATATATTAATTAGCTGTAGATCTTCCCATTTCTATAGCCACAAGTATGAGATAAATAGTGAACATCAACACTACAGAGACAGATATGAAAGTCTTACCATCTCTTTTTAACTTCCCTTTCTTTCAGTCTACTCAAGCCTGATCCCAATGTATAACATTTTTTTGCATAATAGATTCTTGCTGAGCCTACCCACCCATCAAATCAGTTTGGTGGGTGAGAGTAGCCATCTCATGATTATGAAAAACTCTGCCTACTTGGTAACTTAGCTTCCCATGATGAGATATTCAATCTCATTCTCTATCATGGTCTAATAACCTGCCAAGAACTGGTTTCAGACTGCTAAATAATTCTCTCCTGACGATGACAGCCTCACTCCATAGCCCTAAGCATTTACACTTTGGCTTAGAAACTGGGGTTTCCCAGAGATTCCACGTGGCCTCTTCATTACCTGGGAATACCAGGAATGCCACTGGATCTGCTGGATCAAAATGCCCAATTATTAATGTATTAGTCCATTTGGACAACTATAACAAAGTACCTTAGACATGGATGTTTTAAAAAATAAATTTATTTATCACAGTTCTGACTGTTAGACAAAAGCTAAATCAAAGAGTTGGCATATTCTTTGTCTGGAGAGAGCCTGTTTTCTGGCCCACAGACACTGCCTTCTTGTTGTGTCTTTGCATGGTGGAAAGGGCAAGTTTCTCTCTCTCTCTCTCTCTTTCTCTCTCTCTCTCTCTCTCCCTCTCTCTCTCTCTCTGATACCTTTAAAAGGGCACTAATCTCTCTCATGAGAACTGCACCCTCATGACCTAACTCCCAATGGCCTCATTTTCTAATATTATTGCATTGGAGATTAGGATTTAACATATGCATCTAGGAAAACATAGATATTCACTGCATGTCAGGTGTTCTTGTACCATAGCTTGACCCTCTTAAAGAGTCTTTTCTTTCTCTGAGCTCCACTCAAAATTGGCAGTTTCCAAGTCTTTCAACAAATGAGTCCCAGGAGGTACATCCATTTCAAAATATAAAAAAAGGCTTTCTTCCTGGTAGGAGGTATAATATACAATAACTTGGCCTTCAATTTTGATACACTCCAACATGTTTCAGATTACTGAACTCTTGAAGACTTCATTGATATGGCAGTTGAACCATGAATATTTGTTTTTCTTTTCCATTCTTTGATATGACAATGACTTTCTAGGTCATCTATACTATGCAACATTTCAAATTTCTTTGTCCAAATAATTCAACACAGGCAATACATCCATCTATGCCAAGTGAAGAGATTAATAAACAGTTTGCCAAACATAAATAAATTTGAACAAAATTGATAACTGTTTTAGTGTTGTGAAAATCAACAAACAAGCTGAGAATATCACACTTGTAGAAGTGCTGAGCTTCAAAGAGCAACTGTGGTAGCTTAAGATATTCTGTCCTATGGGTGCATCTGCACCAACTCCCGGGTTGGGATAACCAAGTCTCTGCCAGAGCAGACCCAACAGTAGAGATGCTGCTTCACGCAAGTTAATGGGAACTGGCTCATCTTGGAACAGAGGGCAGTGGACAAGAGTGGTTCTCTCCATGGTAGAAACTCCATGCAGGCAAGCAAGAGAGGGAAAACCAAATGCCAGGTAACTTGCAGCCGAAGACGTCACCGCTGCTAGAACACAGTTTTGACTGAGTCTGAGCATGTTTACATATTCCAGGATTCAGGTTTTAAGGTATCATGCATGTGCATAGGAGACCCAGAAATGCCCAGGGGAGAATAAGACTCACCCAGTGAAGCGATCTTGTCTTTTGATATGATTCTACAAAAACGCAAACAAAATTCTAGAAACTATTCTAGAAATGGCTTCACCTAGGGCTGGGATGTGGATTGTGGAAATGAGGTTATTACATGTTACAGTACCATAACAAAGAAAATGCTCAAACCAAAATGAATACAATATTGTTTGTCAAAGGACAAAGTATTTAAGAGAAAAAAGCTGCAGTGGACAAAGCTAGAATAATTTAAGCAAAACAATGCAAAAAGTATTTCAGATGATGAAATATGCATCTATGAATCTATACTGTTAAGCAAATGTGAATAAAGTAAATAAATGTAGGAAAAGAGACTGGCTATGCAGGAGAATTTTGAGTAATTTAAGTAAAATCTCTGATCACAGGAAGTATAAATCCTCAGTCTTCATTTTATATAAGAATTAGCTTTCCAAATATAAAACAAAAAAAGGAAAAGAAGAGTAAACTCACAGTGGCTTAATTGCAAACCTCAGCCAGAAGGTCAAGATCACTTTACTATCAACAGTGAAAAGCCATGTAGATAATGTGAGCCCATGACATAATATGATAAATATGAAACTTTAACACTGGTCTTGTTCTCAACCCAATGTTATGCATAACCAAACCAAAAAACAATTAAAAATAAAAATAAATGATAGTTTGTAAAATGACTGATATCCTCCTGAGACTAATTAGTTATCAAAACAAGGAAAATCTGAGAAATTCTCAAAATCCACAGCAGCTTAGGGAGACATGATGGTTCCACGTTATATTATATTTTGTGTGGGATCACAAAGTGGATGAAAACTATGAAAACTTGGAAAACAGAAAGCACTTTAGTTAACTGTAATATAACAATACTACTTTGTTAATTGCCCTTACTTCTTGTATTTACTTCTCTCTCTAGCTTGTTTTCCTTTTAATATTCCTTAAAGTGTTCACTATGTTCTCACTGTAGAACTAAGAATTGTTTTTAACATAGTAGAGCTCTTAGGCCAACCAAAACTGAATGTAATTTCAAGGACAGAATTCTTTTTCCCCTATACTTGAGTCAGTTAAATAACTTGCCTGCATTCGTGTGACAGGAAGAAAAGAGATTAGAATTCACATCTGACAGACACTGTTGCTCAGGCTCTTGTCAATGAGCCGCTGTTCTTAGCAACACAAATGCTATTCAGTACAGCCCAAGTTCCCACCCTGCACTCACCTACAGGATGCTCATTTATCTGCATTAATCGAGGTCTTAAATAAACAGTAAAACTAAATGAAGTTATTTTCAAAAGAATGTGGGAAGAATGTAATATGAATGCATAACAATTAGTTGCCTTTTGAGATCTATAAAGGCATGAAGACACTGAGAAATTTGTACATTGTGTGGCAATGTACAAATCAAGTATTTCTAAAATGTTGGAAAATAAAAGGTTAAAATTACTAGAGTTTAGACATTTGAAGGACAGGACTTTTGAACTGATACACAGATGTCTAAGTAGAGCTCTACTTGCTAGGAATTGAGCTCACAGAAGGGATTCCATATACCCAGTAAGGAACTGTGGATTGCTGAGGCAAGCACTTGAATTCCAAACCAGGTTTGGTTTAAACCAGAGCACAGTAGTTTAGGAATCAGTACAGTCACTAAGCTGGTATTTCAGGGAACCAACATACTCTTTCCAATTTTCAGAAACTCTTTGTATAGGTATGGCTATAGCACTCTGAATTACCAAAATGAACTAATAGAAGCTGCTTATCTAGTATTTTGTTCTCTAGGTGGCACGATCTACTCAAAAAGATTCAGATCTAAACTGATATGATATATATTTCATGTTAAATTTATAGAATGATAATCAATTTTCATTTGCATTACAAATTTACTTCAGGAGTTTGGGTATTTTTACCATACAGTCATAACTAAATATAGTTCCTCTGATACACCCTTGCACAGAAAATATTTACTTAAATATAATTAGACCACAAAAGCTTATTCACATCCTAGGCTCTAGATTTTCACAGTTGTCTTAAATCTAGACGGGATGTGAACCACAAATAATTGCTCTGACTTTAAGTTACATATATCTTTTTGTATATCATTCTCTTTTAATGCATTTTGTCAGATCAGGCTTTCAAATGTTTGCAAGCCTATTTGATAAATGTTCTATCATTACTGTCATCAAGAACACATCAGCATCAGGAAGAAATGACCACATGCGTAGTGCTATTTCAGAGATGCAAAGAACTGTGGAGAAGGCATTAGCTCCTCAGGAGCTCACATTTATATAGAAGATATGTCACCCAGGAAAGCTATATTACTCACAGTATCTCATTAGAAGCAAATGTGCTATAATCTGTAAGTGGCTTAAAATTGAAAGGAAAAAGTCCCTGTGAGATTCAGTGACTCGTTCAAGAATGAATAGGAATTTGAGCTCAGCCTTGCAGAATCATCACTCTCTTTTCTCTTTCACAACCTGCACCCTGAACACAGTAACAACTCTTAACTCTTCCTGTGTTAGCTGTGTCCCAGTCTGTCTTTCTCAGAAGGTTTTTGAGTCCTTCAAGGGATTTTGACTCGCTTATACCCAAATATCTAGTTTGCATTAGCAAGTATCTAGTGTTCAAATACTGTTTTATAGAGACACTAGGCAAAACTTTAGAAAAGCAAGAGCCCCTGTTTTTGAAATCTAACAGCTCAGAGCTCAACAGAGAGACCAGCATGTAATAACAGCATGCTACAAACAATGAGAAAAGCATCTACTGTAGACCAAGATAGAAGGAACTATGCAGAACCTAGAAAGAAACATGTTTATAGTATTCAGTGCAGTGAGCGGGACAGATATATTCACCCATCAGACCACCACATTGATCAATATATAAAATATTTGTCACTCCCAAAGAGTCCTCAGGCCACTTCACAATCTGCCATTCTCTCTGTCTCCACCAATAGAGTTAGTTTTACTTGCTGTTATAATAGACTGGTTCAGACAGGCGTGGTGGCACACGCCTGTAATCTCAGCACTTGAGAGGCTGAGGCAGGAGGATCGTTGCGAGTTCGAGGCCAGCCTGGGCTACAAAGTGAGCCCAAGGTCAGCCTGAACTGCATAGGGAGACCCTGTTTCAAAAAGACAAAAAAAAAAAATTAAAAAAAAATATGTAATAGACTTGTTAACACTGCATGCAATGAAATCATACTTTGCATAATGAATATGTATGCACCTTATGTGTGCACTGTTTTGTATTCAATTTCTTTATGCAGCATAAGGATTGAGTTTTAGCCATCTTCTTTTATGTATCAGGAGTTGGTTCCTTTTAATTCTTAATTTTATGGATTGTCAACCCAAGTGCTAGTGGATATATATATATATATATATTGCTGTTATGAACAAAGCCATGAGGAAAAGTGTTTGTGTGAAAGTGAATTTTTTCATATCTTCTGCATAGATATGCTTTCCTATTTTATGACTTTGCTGTTGCAGACCGTTCAACTACAGCGTCTGAATCAGTATCCAAACAACAGTTAAAATCATGAAAGCTAAATCTGATCAATTGTTAGTGAATATATGATTTTTCCATCTATTTTTAAAATATCTGTGTTGTACATCCTTGTTTATTTTAAAATATTTAACATGTGTACAGACAAACACAAAGGCTCTGTCTTTGTAAGAGCAATAACTCTACATAATAGGACAGCTCAAAAACTACCTATGGCATATTAAGCAACCAAACAAAGGCCATGTTGGCCTCCAGTTGGCTTTATACCAGAGTCAAACACTCTGTTTCAAAAATGAGCTATTCTAAAACATACAGGAGAACACATATTAGCATTGCTTCTGTAATGTGTGATTATTACATTACTCCATGCTCCTGGCCTGTCTTACCACACACAACATAAATTCCTTGTATTACTAGGATGATATACCTTACCGGCTTGAAGAAGACAGGAGAACACATGAAACCATCCTCTCTAACACTGTCCTCATATTCTTGTATGCTGTAGGTGTAGTTTTAGCCTCAAGCAAACTTTGTGAAGGCCCTCTGCCTTCCCCACCTGCAGAGTGCTAAATCTGATCAATAGTTAGTGTACCTCAGAATGCACCCACTGTCCCTTGTGACAGTATGCTCTGAGCAGAATAAACTCTACTTTTTTCTATATTTCTTGACTGTTGGCGAATTCTTTCACTGCCCACATCACTGGCCCTCCATTAGTTATCTCAGCACCTACTTTTTAAAAGGTTTTAGTGTTTCAATGATATTTCAGAATGACTTAGCAGATTCTATCAAATCTGTGGGTTACTTTGAGTAATATGGATATTTTGAATATGTTTTGTGTTCACGTTGACTTTGTATCTTTGTATTGGTCAACTTTTTGTCAGAGACCAACTACTCAACAGGAACAATTTAAAGAAGAGGAGGTAGTTTTTGGCTTGTTTGTTTGTTTTTGTTCCTGGTTTTAGAGATTTCACTCAATAAGTCCCAAGGCAGAAACCTCATGAACATAAGTCATGGCAAAGCAAAGCTATTTCATTCATGGCAAGAATATTCTCTTCCAGCTTATGCTGCCAGTGATCTACTTCCTCCACCCAGGTCCCTTATCCTAAGATCACACTCAGATATGAACTCACCAATGAACTCATTAATTCACTGGTAAATTGAGCATCATCATGATCAGTCACCTTCTAATAGACCCGCCTCTACACACAGGTACATTTTGGAGGATACTTCTGAGCCAATACATAACAATTCTTAATATTCTGCATTTTTTAATTTTTGGTGCTGAGAATAGAACTCAGGACCTTGCACTTGCCAGGCAGGCACTTATACCATTGAGCTATATCCCTGACAACAATTCTTAATAAACATAGGTGTTATGGTTGATACATTGTGTCAACTTGGAGAGTCTAGAGGTTTGGCTAAGTGACCCAGCAGAAAGCCAGGGTGCTTACTTTGTATACATCCTGAGCCTGTGGAAGAGGAGAGCATGGATTATGTGAGAGCTACATGCCCCTTAGGTGGGGGTAGCCTGTTTACAATGTAAGGCAGGGAAAGAAGCTGCTTGGCACCATTCCTCCCGTTTGCTCCGGCTGTTTGCTGTTCGGCTGCCATTCCCCCCTTTGCTCCTGTTGCTTTGTTATCTTCTGCCTCTGAGCCAGCCAAGTATGGACTGAAACCTCCACAAACTGTAAGCTAAATAAACCTTTCCTTCCTTCATTTTGGGCGTTGGGTATTTTGTCTCAGCAACAAGAGAAAAGTAACCCAGACATTAGGGAATAAAGAATGTCTTATAAAATCAGGCATGGGGTTGCATGCCTGTAATCTCAGACCTTGGGAGGCTGAGGCAGGAAAACTACCATGAGCTTGAGCCAGCCTGGGTGACATAGTGAGCTCAAGGCCAGCCTGAAGTATATAGAGAGACTGTGTCTCAAAAATCAAAACAGAAACAGAGACAAAAGAATATCTTATAAACTGATAGCCAGTGTCAAATACTGCTTTGTATATGAATTACCCACGTGGGCAATAGGGCTGCACTACACAATTGTAGGGCTGCATGGCCATCCAAGCTGAGTAATGTCAAAAATTAGTTTATGCACCATGTTTTTCTGGGTTGATTTCCTTATCTCTTGGCAACCTACATGCCCCTACTGTGCTTTTTGGTATGCAATTCTAGCATGAAAATTGCTTTAGGCTACAGGATGATTGTCTTTTTAGTTGTACATCAGACTATTGAATGAATACCACAAAATATGAGTGTTCTGAAAAGGGGACTACTCCACTTTGAAAGAAAACAGGACAATAAGGAACCAGTACAGCACAGATCATGCTTACCATGTGTTTTTAATAGCCTCTCCCCAACCCCTGCCTTCCTGAATATGAGTTTCCGCCGTGAGCTCACTGTGAACAGTGGACCACACATGGGGATGCTGTCACTGGGGGCTGTGGGATTTAAACCCAGTGTACTTCCAGTGGGGATGTTTCCTTTGGGCAGTGCCTACCTTCTCAGGATGAAATGATGAGATGGTTGAAATTCAACGTTGAAATAAGCTAAGCTGCTTTGTAAGCCACCAGAATCCCTTGTGACTTTGTACAAGTAGGAAGTAAACCATTATTTTGTTTAATTTAGGAGATTGTGCTGTGAGAATGATACAGCAACTAGCATTAATTACTTCAGATGAAATACTGTGTTTTCTCAACCCCTGCATGCTTCCTCATGGTGCTGCATTCTTTTTTTTAAATTAAGTTTATTGGTGCAATTTGGTAATACAGAGTGATCACATTCATCATAGGGAATTTGTATGTGTATATGATATACCTTGATTCTTCTTTTTTTCCATTCCCCTCCCCTCTCTTCAAACCCATTTCCCTCCTTATTTAAAAAAGCTTTGCTTCCATTTTGTCCTTTTTTTTTTCTTTTCCTTTCCTTCCTTTCCCCCTCCCCTGCCTCTAATTCCCCTTCCAATTTGAACAATTTCTTCCTATTTCACAATATCTATTATACATTTGGTCCTTATTTATACTTTCAGTTTCTCATACCAGAGAGACAATGTGAAATTTACACATGTGCATCTAATTTATTTTACTTAAGAGCAAGATCTTAAAGTGCATCCAGTTACTTAGAAAAGTCTCAAGTTTATCCTTCTTCATGGCTGAGTAGTACTCTATTATATAAAATAACACGTCTGTTTTATCCATTTGTTGGGCTGTTTCCAAGATTTAGCTATTACAAAAAGTGCAACTACAAACATGGGTGTGCATAGATCACTGTGGAATCATGCTTTTAATTCTTTTGGGAAGATACCAAGAAGAGGAATAGCTGGGCCAAGTGGGACTTCTATTCCTAGTTTTTTGAGGAATCTCTACATTGATACCCTCAGTGATTTCACAAGTCTGTCTCCCCACCAACAGTGGAGGGCTCCTTTTTCCTCACAGCACCACATGCATTTGTTATTGACTGACTTCTTGATGACAGCCATTCTTTCTCTGGTGAGATGGAATCTCAGTGTTGTTTTAATTTGCATCTCTCAAATGACCAATGATGTTGAACATTTTTTCATAGATTTGTTTGTCATTTGTATTCCTTCATCTGAGAAGTGTGTATTCATCTCAGATGCCCATTTTTGGATTGGATGTTTAAATTTGGGAGACCTGATATTTTTCCAGTTCTTTATAAATTAGTGATAATAGTCCTTTGTATCAGTGAACAACTGGAAAAATTTTTTTCAAACAGTGGGTTGTCTCTTCACTCTGCTAGTGGTTATTTTTCGTTTGTTTTTGTTTTTTTTTTGCCATGCAAAAGCTTTTTAATAAGATGAGATCTCAGATGTTGATTTTTTGTAATATTTCCCATAAGATGGGATGGGATTTTGTTTATAAAGATTTGCCTACATCTATGTATTCAAGGGTTCTACATATTCCATCTTCCTGAAGATTTAGTGTTTCTTTTTAATAGTTAGATCTTTGATCCATTTTGATTTTAGTTTACTGCATGTTGAGAGACATGGATCTAGTTTAACCTTAAGAATAGTTAGCTTTGTTAGAGCCAAAGGAATAGAATTCTAATTATAAATTTAATTTACTGGAGGAGTTAATGCTAAATGTTTAAGTACCACTTAAACTTCAATGCCATGAAAAGAATAATTATAATCAAAGGTAATTCTGAATTAAAAGGTCAAGGCAAAAATTAAACCCCTCATTTGAGAAGACATTTATATGAAGATCATATAGCTAATATTATATGTATAATTTGAGATTTCAATCTTCTAATAACCTGCAATGATATGTCATATATGTAAATAACAAGTAAATCAGTACTTCCAAAATTCAGTTATGCTGCAATTCTATTTGGTGCATTCTACAAGTGCTCAAAATATTCCTAATATAAATCTAGTTATTGTTCCTATATATTACTTTTTTCACAAAAGCCCTTGAATGGAGTGATCACATTTGAATCAGTCCCTTTAAATAGCACTGGCAAATACACACAAAAAGGAATTATTTTGTAAACCTGAAAAATATCAAAGTAGCTGAACTGCGTTTGTTTTTTTTTGTTTTTTTTTTTAGGGGGGTCTCTTTGAGAGAGGGTCTCGCTATGTAGTTCAAGCTGGTCTTGAGCTCACTTTGTAGCCCAGGCTGGTCTCGAACTGGCAACAATCCTCCTGCCTCATCCTCCGGAGTGCTGGGATTGCAGGAGTGAGCCACCACGCCTGGCTATGAACTGCCTTTGAATAAAGACTTGCTGATAAGAACTCAGTGATCAGCGATGTGTAAAGAAAATTTTCACGCCATAATTTGCTAATTACCTAAAGAAAAGCTATTCCCTGGTGTACCACATTAAGAAGTTCTCTAAAATGTATGAGAAAATTACTATTCTTTCTTCGTCATTACGTTACTTAATGTATCAGTAGTCGCTAATCGGTGTATCCTGTGTTAACTGACCTTGACTCACCAGTGAAATAAAGACCGCAGAATTGAAGGGACTGTGCAGAGAAAAATTTAGCAGAGAGGATCTAAGACCACAGAGTGGCCTGTTTAGAAGGTCTGCCTCTTAGTGTTGGGGAACTTGGCTCTCAGCAGGGTTTCTATCACTCCCTCATAAAGGTGACGCACTGCATCCAAACTGTAGGCAAACATTGCAGCATGGGCAGAAGCGAGCTTTTCCCTTACAGTCTGGTACATGCTAGGGAGAGAATGTCTCGCGATTTGCCCCCAGCACAGGCCAGCCCTGGGCTCTGAGTCGCTAATGAACTTCTTCTGCAGACAGCGCGGGCATCTTGTACTCAGCGTGGCACCGGGGGTTTAACAGCATCCTCTGTGGCTCCCCAGGGAGAAGAATCTTGGTACTGTGTACCTGGTCTCCACTTGACTCGGCGCCATGCAGCTTTGCCCTTTGCGTCCTTTCGTGTAATCAATCATGACTCTGACTGCGTGAGTCCGATGAGCGCTCCTGAGGTGGTATTGGGTGGGCGCGGTCTGGAGGACTCTCCACACGGAGACCATTAAGATCTCTGTGTGAAAGCTCAACTATTCTGCGACAAATAATATTTCAAATTTGGTGTTATAATTGTGACTGAAATCCTCAACATTTTATGAAATGTCTATGGGTACCTTTCAGTGAGAGTACAATTTGGAGATGTATGTAGAGCATCTATGATAATTCTTATAAGCATGCTTGGCTAGAAATCTTGGTAGAATCTTTCCGAATGGGAAAGAAAATGTCTCCCAAATATTGTAGGTTCTTAAAACGGAAGATAACCACAGAATAATAAACAGGAGTCATACATAGGGTACAATTTAGGAATCTGTCTCAAAAGTAAACGTGTTGCCGGATATGGTGGTGCACTCCTATAATCCCAGCCTTGGGGAAGCTGAGGCAGGAGGATTGCCATGAGTTAGATGTCAGCCTGGGCTACATAGTGAGTTCAAAGTCAGCCTGACCTGCACAGCAGGACCCTGTCTCAAAAAAGAAAATTAAAATAAACATGTGTCTTCATTCATGAAACAATTTGTTGTGTCATATTTGTATAATCAATTTCTCGACTGAAAAGAATATTTTGAAATAATATGAGTACAAGCATTTGTTTATAATTCATTTTCAAAAGACCTTTCAGAACTCACAATTTCCAGGATTTCCTTTGCCAACTCCATGTATGTTCCTGTTCAACCTTCAAAACTGTGTTAAACCCCCTTGTAATTCAAAGGAGCTGGCATTCTGATTTCAAGTGCTAGGGCATCTTTTAGACTGTATATAAGTAGCATTTATAATTTTTTGCATTTTTGGCATTTTTATTAGTACATGTTTGCAGAATACATAATGAATAGGTTCCCTGTGAGGGACTGGCATGGTGCCTAACATGTCTTAGTTTCATTTTCATTCTGTTTCTCACCTTCCTCCTCACACCCTCTGCTTCTTTGTTCCCATCTTTTGGATAAGATCTATCTTCTTGTTCCTTATCATCTATTTGCTATTTGTTCTTTAATTTATTTATATTTCTGTTTCTCATATAAGAAAAGTCATGCGATATTTAAGCTTGTGTGCCTGGTTTATTTCTCTTAATATTATGACCTCAGGATGCATCCATTTTCCTACAAATGATTCAAGTTTATCCTTCTTTATGGCACAATAGTACTCCATTGTGTGTAAACACCACATTTTCTTTATCCATTCATCTATTAAGGCATATGGGCCTCTTCTAAGAATTAGCTCTTATGATTTCTGCTGCTATATACGTGGGTATGTATTTATCACTGTAATATGATGCCTTTCACTCTTTTGGGAAGATAGCTACAAGGACCATAACTAAAGCTAATGAAATTTGTATTTTTAGTTTTTTGAGGAATCACTACACTGATTTCTATAGTGCTGGACTGGTATATAAATTTGAACTTTCACTACTGTGTGATTGAGAAATGAGGTATCACATTATAATAACACCAGCAAAAATTTTAACTATGTGCTGTGTAATCACCTTTTCCTAAAACAAGTAACAATACTGACTGAAAAATACAGTCACCTCAAACTCTACCACCACCTAGAATGTGTTTTATAATACTCTATTTTGATAATTATATTATAATATACATTTTATTTGGATGTCAACGGTTAAATTGCTTCTGTGGAAAACCTTGATATATTATCCTTTTTACCTCCTCAAAATTAAATTAAACTCAAATACTATGTCACAGTCCAAATCTTATGGGAACTTTCAAACCACATATTCCTAGGCATATACAAGTTGTAGGCCATAGGAAGTGAGGCAGAAAGATAGACACGAAGCAATACATTTTGTGAGCAAAATGACGTCATAACAACATATGCCAATTTCTTCAGAGGGTAACGTGCATGGCCAAAGTGGTGTGGCTGGAAATAACCCTCGTGGTTTCATTTGTTGGATTTACAATTACATTGTAAATAATATACTACTGCTCAATAATATTGAATTTTCTAGCATATAAAATTATAAGAATAACAATTTAAGTTTACTCTTTTTTATATCTACTAGATCAAATCAATAATTTTTAAGCAAATATTCTTATGTGCCCAACAATCATATATAAAAGGGACCTCTTGTTCAGGTAAGGAAAATAACATAATTAAAGTGAGCATGCATGAGAAATGTACTCAATAAATTTATGTTTTCTAAATTCCTGTTTATCTTTTTTCTTGGGGGTACCAGGAATCAAACTCAAGACCTCGTGCTTGCCAGGCAGGTGCTGTAGTACTGAGCTAAATCCCTACACCCTTGTTTATCCTTTAAGTGCAGAGCTATAAAAGAGAACATAATTGTTCTCATTTACTTTATTTCCTAATATGCTTTTATTTTCTCTCTTATTTTCATTTTATGATATCTATGCATTGTATAATTATCATAAGTTTTTGTCAGACTAACATATATCTGGTAAGGTTGGATAAATTGTTCTGGACATAATCTTTGATTTCTCTGCTTCTAATGTTAACTGAATAAAATGATTAAAGCACTTGACATATCTTTACATGAAATGGGACTCAGCAGTTGAAAGCCAGTAATTTCCCTATGTGTATTGATTACATTTTACTCAGTTGAAAGGCACATTGATCAAAATCCTACTCAAAATGTACTACATCTTCACTTGCTGACAAATGAGGATTTAATTTGTACCTTTGTGTACTGGATTATTATTTTTTTATTTTATTACTTGCTTATATATTCTAACACAAAAGTGAGATCACATGTAGTCAAAATATAAATATAGTAAGAAAAGAAATAAGAAAGAATAAATATAGTGACTAATTGACCCATTATGATCATTCTACAAAATAAATATTTTCCTCTGGCTCTAGAAGACCAACATTCTCTTCAATGACAACGAGAATTATAAAGGTAATTTCAAGTCTGCTCAAAGGCAGCAGCGTACTGCCAAGACCCACACTGCAGAGTGAAGCAGAGCCCATGAAGGAAAGACATATCTTTGGCACGATTTTGCCCTTGAAGTAGTTGCCAAACTTCAGTAGCAGCTACATGAATGATCACACAGACTGGTAGTGGGAGTGGGAAGTGATTGAATTTGGAATTCTCCTGCCTTAATAAACATACA
This sequence comes from Chinchilla lanigera, assembly GCF_000276665.1. Classification (NCBI taxonomy): domain Eukaryota; kingdom Metazoa; phylum Chordata; class Mammalia; order Rodentia; family Chinchillidae; genus Chinchilla; species Chinchilla lanigera. The sequence continues at coordinate 56,457,425 of NW_004955402.1, read as the reverse complement.
GTCTTTTGCTTTGGATCCACAGAATACACACAATGCAAAAGAAAAGCAAACCTGGCTAAGCCAGTTTACACAAAAACTCAAAGCCAAGCTCAAGAAGTTAAATTTTCATTCATAGCAAAATTATCTGACTTATGCTGACCCATAACTCTAAGTATAACTCCTCTCTGGCAAAAAGTAACATCATGTGAATTCTTAAATTGTTCTTTTTCTGCAGTGTGTCAGTCAATCTGAGAAAAAGAGCCATAAAAAAGAGAAGCATTGACCAAAATCAAAACATAAAAAATACAATAATAGAACCATGAGACCTCACAATATTGCAATTATTAACTGAGTAATACAGAATATCAGGAAGGAATTAACATGAGAAATAATCAAAGGAAATTTTACAAGTGAAAAAATATAAAAACAACTATGTAGGCAAGCATCGTCAACACTAGTTAGGACACAGGGAAAGACAGGAAGAGTAAACTGAGCTGTGGAGGAAGAGGACACACCAGGAGTGGGGATGAAGACCAGGAAACAATTAGAAACAAAGGTAAGAGACAACAGGATGCAGAAAAAGGCTGATCGGGCTATGGTTGAAGTCTGAGAAAAAGAGGAGATAAAATGGAGATTGAAGTAATATTTAAAGAAAAATTTTCAATGAAAAGGTTTGCAAACCTCTAAAACCCTAAAGAGAATAAATATAAAACAAACTACATATGGTTCACATAAAACATTTAAAATTTAAGACATAGTTTTGAAAATATCTGGTGAAATGTTTCCATAAAAGATATAAATTGGCAGAGTGTTATGGCTTATATCTAGATGTCCCCCCACCTCATGTACATTTAGATGGGTTTTTTTCAGAGGTGGCTAAATCTAGACTTTATGGTTCATGCATGGTTGAATGCTGGGATTAAGGGTGCTGGGATTAAGGGTGGGTGATTACTGGATCAACCCACTGATTGGATTGGCACAGCCCTCATCTTAGCAGTCCAGATAAGATAAAAGAGGAAGAAAGTGGCTTCTTTCCCCCTTTTGCTCTTGCTGCTTTTGGTATCTTCCACCAACAGGAAGGATTGCCCCTGCCAGGTGCTACCCTGCTTTAGAGCCAGCTGATTATGGACTGAAATATCTACAAATTGTGAGCTAAATAAAACTCCCCCCCCACTTTAATCTTAGGTGTCGGGTATTTTGTCTCAGCAAAGAGAGAAAGGTAACTAAGACTCCTGGGTATGATGGCTCAATGGTAGAGCACATGCTTAGTAAATGCAAGACCATGGATTTGATATGCTGCATCACAGGCGAGTTGAAGTGGGGCGGGGCAGAGCAAGGTGAGGCGAGGCAAGGCAAAACAAAACACAAAAACAGGTGACTTCAACTGATAAAGTTAGAAACCCAAGGTTCAGAACAAAAACACTATCAAACTGGGATTCCTTTTTAAAAATACTCTTTTGATTTTAATGTGGTATAACTGATGAATTAGAATGTATAATAAAATGTTTGAATACATGTATACATTGTGGAAGCCAATTAAAGTACTCATCATCTCAAATATTTATCATTTTGATTGAGGCATGAAAACATCTACAATCTGTCTTCAAGATGTTTTCTCATTAATTTTCAAGTATAAAATACATTAATACCATTATTGTCCTCGTACCCTACAAAAGATATGCAGAACTTGTTCTCCTTTCCAACTGAAACATTTTGCCTTTAACCAAAATCTTACTATTTTCTCCACCCACCAGTCTTGACAATCATCACTTTGTTCTCTGACTGTATAGATTTGAATTTTTTTAAAATCTACGTGTATAATTTTCTTGATAATTTGCTGCATTCTATTTGCTAGTATCTTATTGAGTATCTTTGCATCTATATTCATTAAGGAGATTGGTCTGTAGTTCTCT
>NW_004955402.1:56425225-56452813 GCF_000276665.1 Chinchilla lanigera | reverse complement strand
TGTATTGTGCTTGTGATATGTTGTAAAATGTTGTATGTCTGTTAATGTTTCCCTCCTTTTATCCTTAAAATAAAAAAAATAAAAAATAAAAAAAAAATAAAATCTACGTGTAAGTAAGATTATGCAGCATTGGTCTTTTGATGATTGGAAAACTTTACCTAACATCCTACAGGTTCATCCATGCTGTTACAAATGGTAGGATTCCCTCAGAAAGGCTGAATAGCACATCTCATTTTGTTCGAATATCACAATTTCTGAATCCATTTCTCCATCAATGGACACTTGTAAAAGGATTCTACATCATACCTACAGTGAGTACTTCTGCAGTGAAGGTGGGAGTGCATATGTTTCCTCTTGGATTATCCTACTTTACTTGCACAGGTTAACATTATATGATGACGATGTTTAATTTAGAAAATTAGTACATGCATTTAACTTATCCTAGTCAATTTCTATATCATAACACCTCTTCCTTTCCTCCCTCCTGCTGCTTGTCTCTCTTCTCATCTCCAGAAGTCTACCTGGTCTTATAATCTCTTCTGTATTTTAATTATATTAATTAAATAATTAATTTTATGCTTAAGCTTTCTCAGTTAAGAGCACACATGATGTACTTAACTTCCTGAGTTTGACTAATTTCACTTAGCATCACGTTTTCTAGTTACATCCATTTCTCTTGCCAATAAAATGATTTCATTTTTCTTTCTGACTGAGTAATATTCTATTATGTATATATTCCATACTTTCTATAACAATTCTTCTGTTGATGGAAGTTTAGGATATTTCTACCAATTAGTTATTATGAACTTCACTGCTATAAATATACTTGTGCATGTATCACTATACTATTCAGTCTTTAATTCTTTGAGAAATATTCCCAAGAGTAGTATAGCTAGATCAAAGGGTATTTCTTTCTTTAGTCTTCTAATGAAACTTCATTCTGATTTTTGTAGTGTTTATACTAGTTTATATTCTCACTAACAATTGTTCTTTTTCCCATCCCCCAGATTTATCAGGATTTATTGTATTGTTTTCCTGATGATTACTACTCTGACAGTGATGAGATGGAATCTCAGTGTAGTTTTAATTTGCATTTCTCTGATGCCTGGAGGTGTTGAACATTTTTTCATATACTTTTCATCATTTGAGCTTCTTTTGAGAAGTACGTATTTTGTTCACTTGTCCAAATTTTTATTGTGTTCATTGATTTCTGGAGGTTAATTTTTAAAAGTTCTTTATACATTCTAGATAATTTTTTTTCAGGAGAATAGGTAGCAAAGATTTTCTTCCATTCAATAGGTTTCCTCTTCACTCTGTTGCTTCCTTTGCCATGCAGAAGACTTTTAATTTGATGAAGTATCATTTGCCAACTGTTATTATTTTCTGTGCTTTTGAAGAAGTCTTCACTTGTATCTATCTCTTCAAGTGTTTCCTTTATGCTTTCATCCAGTAGTTTCAGCATTTTTGTTTTTAACATACTAAAGCAATAGCGTCTGGAGTCCACAACTCTAGAACCACAGAGGAGTACCAGTCCATAGCCTGTTAGGAAACTGTGCAGCACAACAGTAGGTAAGTAGTGGATGAACCAGTGAATCCTTGTCTGTATTTATAGCCCTTCCCCATCACTTGTATTACTCCCTGAGCTGTGCCTTCTGTCAGATTAGTGGTGTCACTAGATTCTCATAGGAACATGAACCCTACAGTGAGCTGGATATGCAAGAGACAGTCATTCAAGGGATATTTGAACTCCAAATATTTTTGTGTTACTTTTTAGATATTAATGTTGTTGTTTCACCTTTAACTCATGTTTCTGAGCTATTATAATATAATTTTTAGCGTGTTTAGGTAGCACATTTGTCTTTGGTTTAATGCACTCTTTCAATCTTTGCTCTTAATTGAAATACCTAAAATAAAGATCTAACTCTGACATTTTTATTTCTATAAAAGCCACTGAATTATTTTCATGAAAACTTAAGTTCATGAGTTATAATTCTGTCATTTGATAAGAAAAATGTACTTAGAAAATATAAATATGTGCTTTATATTGGGATAATTATCTCTCTATTTGATATCTATGTCTTTTAGAAGTTAAATGCAAGTAGGTAGAATCAATTCTGTTTTAGCATGTCCTTATAGCAATCTCTTTAAACCAGTAAGCTTTCCCACTAATCCTGCCTTTTAAATTTGTTTGTAAATATACAATTAACAGTTTAGGTTCCCAGAAATATTTTGAACATTTACTTCATTTCTCAGAGCCTAGAATAGTTCCAAATATCTTAATTTATAAAAAAATTCCATTAATCAGTTTCAAAACTATGCCATTGCCTCATATATAGGGTTGTTAGTCATTTTACTTTACAAATCAGCTATTTTTTTCTTTATTTTCATTTTATATTTTACGTACATCAGTTTATCATTGTGGAATTTTATCTTTTGTGAATTTTATGGTAAGTGAAAATATTACAACAGACATAAGCTCTATTTGATTTAACTTATAGGTTCTGTGTTTGCACTAAGTGTTCAATAGCCAGGCATGATAATACTGCAGGCCTCTATTCTTGTATATATGCACTCATTTATTCATTCACAATCTACCCTTTGATCTTAAAACCAAGTCCACTAGTCATGAATTAAGGGCTCTAGATTCTCCTGGTTTTGACAGTTATCAGTCCTACAGCCTTAAAGGAACCACAGACTCTGACACCGTTTCGCTTTTGTCACCACAAGTATTAAGTTTTTTGCCTAACTCATGCACTTACTATGCAGCTTGTTGTGGTTTGTGTCTAGATGTCCCCCCAAAGCCTCATGCAGACATGGGGAGTGGGCTTTTCAGGGGTGCTGAATCCAGGGTTTGTGAATAGTTCATTGTCTAGTGCTAGGATTGATGTGAATGCTACACACACCCTAAGGCAGGCAGCCTGCACATGGTGTAAGGGAGGAAAAGAGTCTTGCTCCTCCCCTTTTCACTCTTGTTGCTTTTGTTGGCTTCTGCCACCATGAACTGTTGCCCCTCTACCTTGTGCCACCCTGCCAGCTGATTATGGACTGAAAACTCCACAAACTGTGAGCTAAATAAACTTTTCCCTTTTTAAATTTGGATTCCAGGTATTTTATCCCAGCAATGAGAGAAAAGTAACTAAGATACAGCTTGAATTATAAAGTTGTCTCTCATCTCTTAACCTCATTAAGTATGGCTCTTAAGGGCAGGGGCAATTTACTCCTGCTCTGTCACAGCATACTCATCATATTTGCATGGATTTACTGGATTTCAATTTTGTAATTAATGTGGGAAACACCAAGAAACAAAACGACCTTAGATTCAGTATTTAAATAAGTTGGTGATACTTTCAACAGCAAAATGTTGTTGTCTGGTAAATCAAAGTTAATCTCTAGGGGTGTCTTTAAAATATACTGAGTGTTTATATTAGTACAAAAAATTAAAAGTTAAATGAAAAAATAAATAATCATGAAGGTTCATATAAACATGGAAAAGTCTCTGGAATCCATACACGGGTCCATTTGTGAAAATCACAAATGCCCCAGAGAATTTTTTTGCACACGCTGATATTCCTTGAACCTGCACAATGATAATGTTTCTGAAATAAAATCCTTTCAAGCAAGTGATAGATTCCCTGGGGTCAGGATCCTGTCTTCCTCCCTCATGCCATGATATGAATCACTTTCCTCCACCAAACCTTTTTGCCATGCCTTTGTGCCTTAGATCCGGGTGATTGTAGAGTGAATTCTCTAAAACTATAAGCCAAAATAAACTTCTGCAAAATTGAGTGTTTGGCAGTGTGTCTCAGAGATGAGAGAAATGAATAGGATAAATATTAAGTAGGGTCAATGTTTCTTTAAACTCTGTAGAAGATGATTTATTATGATTTTGAGAGTTTCATCATCAATTTTGAACTATAATGCACATCATTCTAACACTTATTCTCTCTTCTTACTTCTCTGTCCTTGTCTCATGACCCTCTGTCTTTCCTGCTGTCATCTAAGATTTCACATCCCAGGTCATTCTCCCTGTGCTCCATCTGTACTTTTTTTTATATTACCTTAATAGTCTTCTTCTGTTTCTGAATGTGTAATTTTATACCTTATGAAATGCAAAGAAATAGTGATGTTTAGAGGCATGTAAATTTGCTATGCATTTTAAATTCAATTTAAAGTTCTAAACACTCTAGACAATGAAAATATTGAAGAAAATGAAAAGTAAAGGTAGAAGTCTTAGTAATGTTAGGATATTACCACTTTTCTCCCTTGTAGTGCATTGTGTTGATGAAAAAATTTTAATGGATATCAGTGAATTCCAGTTTGGTTTTTATTTCATTGATCATTTTTCCTGCCTGCTCTGAATGTGAACAAATTGTCCCTCTTCCACTGATAGATTATTACTTTTTCATTAGGCATTGAAAGAAACAACCATAACAGTAAAAGGTGAGCATGCTCTCAGTCATTCACTGAAACAAATGATTGTTCTGCCAAGGTCTGCATTGACTATCATTTAGTGGCAAAACAAACTGCATGGTTCACGTGGAACATTGCAGCAATTCAACAATTCTACTATGACAAAATAAAAGCACAAGCTTCTTTCGCTCAATGTTAGTTTTTATTATTCAGCCTCCCAAAAAAGGATGATAACTACCTTGTGTAATTTTAGAGATGTTACTGACCAAAAATACTTCTTTCTTTTTCCTAGAAAAATCTAATATTTCTTGTTTTGTTAAGGATTGCAAATAATGTATAGAAAGTTACATATGCGTATGTGCTCCTTTGTGTGGTTACATTCAATGAAAATGAAAGAAAAACTTTGTGTACACTAAATTTAATTTGAGAGCAGTTAAAATATAGATCTACTGCTTCTCAAACTCCTGAGTGATATCTTTTGTATATTTGGTAACTGTGAGACAAATCAACTTATTAAAGCATGAAAATATTTTATTATATGCCTTGCTTTCATCATAAGTTTAGTGAATTTTCCATTTCTTTTATACATTTTATTTTCTTCTGTTTATAATCATATTTTAACTTCCCTGTATATTTGAGAACTCAACATTACTTGTCAGAAAGAGCAAAATCATTTGTCAATAAAATGACCATCATTAGCTTATGAGAGTCTAATTATAGTGATTCATTGAGTTAAATTTACATTTATTATACTTATTTTGTGGTGAATTTACTTATTTAAATTGAATTTGATTTGAAAGAAATACTGACCACATACAATTTAATTCATTTTAATACTAAACAAACATCCGTGTGGAGGTCTATAATTCAAAATGATCAAAATCAGTTAGAAGAGGAAACAAGCCACATCATGTTGCTTTTGAGAAGTTAATAACACTTTAAGAAATAGCATTTTAAACTGAAATTGAGATTTGGAATCCTTATAATAAATAAAAACTCTTCCTTGGATAAAATGTACTTCAAATTCTTGAATAGTGGCTAATGTTTAATTTCTCTATCTAAAGTAATATCTATATTCTTTGATATTATGCCATTGAAATTCTTGTTAAAAGTTCTAAGAGGTATTTCTTGTTCTTTTCAAAAACTAAGTAGTTCCTTTGGCTTCATAATAGTCCGGTGTGGAAAAATCAAAAGGAAAAGGACATGGATGAGTAGTTACTGATATGGAAATTTTGATCAACTATTGAGCAGCTGATTTTTATGATGCCTGTCTGCCATGTTCTCCAAACTTGCAATCAGCTGACTACGGGCAAGCTGAAACACCTACAAATTTTAAGCTAAATAAATCTTTCCTCCTTTATTATTGTGTGTCAGGCATATTGTCTCAGCAATGAAAAAGTAACTATGACAGATTTTGGTACCAGGAGTAGGGTCATCGCTGTGACATTACCTGGCTGTATCATTTAGGAGTCTTTGGAACTGGCTTGTGCAAAGATTTTGTAAAAGTTTAAAGATGTTGGGTGAAGGAGTAGCCCTAGAATGTTTTCAGCCATCTTGATGGGAGAGTCTGGTAAGAGTTCGAAAGACCGGAATGCACACAGAGATACAGCAAGTAAAGATGATGCTCAAGAGGTTTCAGTTAGGAACTGCACTGGCTGGAGTACTCCAGAACACATTCATAATGCTTTGGCAGAAAATTTGTCTGCATTTTGCTCATGTCCAGGGACTTTGCCTGAGACTGAGACTAAAGATAGTGGACTAATTAATGTGATTAAAGAAATTTCAGGGCAGTCTAATGTTAGAGCAGTGGCATGCCTACTTTCAGCCAGATCTATGTTGAGAATCAAGAAAAAAGAGTCCAGCAGAATGACTTAAGATGTTTTGAGATTGGCCAGAGAAGAAGCTCTGGTAAACTTTTGGACTGCAAAACTTCCAAAGTTTTTGAACAGAGGAGATTTTTCCTTGGAATTTGTTTCTTAGAGCTCAGCATCCAGGTGCTCAATCCCTACAGCAGAGTAAAAAGGAGCCTGGCCACCATTCTTGCTGATGACAAATATCTAGGTATTCCTCCATATGGTCAAAGGTAGAGATTTTTGGAGGTGTCTGGCTCTAGGCTGTGTGATACTGGGGTGAAGGCTGTGGTACAATGATTCAGAAAACGTGTTTACTAAATTAGTCCACTCATTGGTTTAGCACAGTTCTGGGTGTGAAAAATGGGAAGCCTTCTCCCCAGGTGTGAATGGCACCACCCAAAAGGTTAAATGGAAAAAAGGGAGAGGCCAGTTTGCTGCTGCAGTGGCTTCTGTTGTTTCACTGCTATTACTTGCTATCTTATGCCTGCCATATCATGAGCTGTGCTTCCTCTGTGATGTCCATCTGCTGTGCTGCTTCTCTTTGAGCCAGCTGATCATGAACTGAAACTTCTACAAACTCTGAGCTGAAATACACCCTTCCTCCTTTGGCTTTATGTGTTGGATATTTTGTCTTAGCAATTAAAATAAGTAAGATAGATGATAATGTTTAACATCATTTAGAGTCATTCCTCAGCTCTTTCTCTTCATTGAACACTTAACAAGTTCCTCTGAGATATTTGTTGGTAGTGATGTCCCTACAGAACACTGGCTATTAATTTTGTAATTGCTGAGACAAAATACTCAACATCCACAAGTTAAAGGAGGAAAGGTTTGTTTTGACTGAGAGTTTAGAGGTTTAAGCCATGATTAGATAACTAATTAGATAAGGTGCCATGGCAGATAGGAATTGTGGAGGAGAAACAGTTTCAAAATAGAATAGGATAATAGATAAGAAACTTTTTCCTATTTCCTATTTATCTCTCTCTATTTTACTCTTTATAGGTACATATATACATATATATATTATTAGTCTTATATATGTGTATATATAGTATTATTCATATAAAATAAATCATGTGATACTTGATCTATCTGTCTGACTTATTTCACTTAACATTGTGTTCTCCAGTTGCATCCATTTACCTATGAATGGTTCAAATTTATCCCTCCTTATGGCTGCATAGTACTCCATTGTGTATATGTACCACATTTTTTTTATTCATTTGTTTGTTTATGGAAATATATGCTGTTTCAAAGATCTATCATAAATTGCATTGCTATAAATATGGTTATGCATGTATCCCTGTAATATAATAATTTTAACTCTATTGAGAAGATACTTATGAGGGGGATAGCTGAGTCAAATGGAATTTCTACTTTTGTTTTCTTGAGGAATTTCCATACTGATTTCTGTAATGGTTGAATTAGTTTACATTTCCACCAAGAATATAGCAGAGGTATTTTTCCCAATGTTCTCTCTAGCATTGGTTATTAATAGGTATTTAGATAATAACCATTCTTCCTGGGATCTGACTGTGTTTCAGTGTATGTTAATTTGCATTTCTGTTATGGCCAGCAATGATGAATATTTTTTCATGTATATTTATTGGCAATTTATATTTCTGAGAAGTGTCTATTCATTTTAGTTTCATGTTTTTTATTGAATATTTCATTGTGGGGGGTTCATAGTGTCAATATTTGTAATATTGCAATATCTAACCTTTCCAAATTTTTAACTTGTAAAAAGAACCATAAGATGTCAATTTAAATGTGAGAGAAATAGGTAAGTTTCCAAAGCCACTGGCAAAATTATTTGAAAGCTACAATTTTAGAGAGCTGGGAAGACAGAGATTTTCTCCATGACCCCATTAGAGGTCATGACCATACCTCAGTGCTGCTCTAACATGTCATGGAATGGCTCCTTTCCCTCCAAAGTCTAAGAAGGCTACTCTCCCTGCCCCATTCCATTGCACTGGAGAAAATGAAGGAGCTTCAGATTTGACCTCATGTAAGAAAAAGTCACAACAGCACAGAGTTAGGAAAATACATTGCCCCTGAGTTACTAATTAAATCTTGGTTACACAGTGTGAACAGTTAACTTCTAATGCATATACTGTAAATTGTTATTGTTGTCTTGATCTGTGCAGGATCTGTCTTGTTGAACACTTTCAGATTCCTAGGAATAATGCAGGTCTGGAGATGGGACACTTCAACAAACAATGTCTTAGAAAGAGACTCAAAAAACTTGTTCCTTTACATTTTCACTTAACTTTAACATTTGTGAGTCATTTATAAAAGCATTTGGCAGTGCATCTTCTAAAACAGATAAAATCTTTATAATGTCTCTGCCCTGGCAACCTGCCAGAGCAAGACTGCTGGTCCACTGGATTAAAACAACTATGTACAAGAACTGCACAAGAACTACTGTATGATGCTGATATGTGAAACTGTTAGCTCACGAGGGGTTAGTGCATTCAAATCACTGCTGTCACCTCTAGCACTCAGAGTCACCAAATTCTTTTATTCTTTGGTGCCATAATTACAAAAAAATAAAAAGTAACTTACTTTATGGTACTAGAAACCTTAGCCTGGAATTGCTTCAATTTGATCTCATGGCAGATTCCACAAAGAATGAAAATGATTCTTAGATGATAACTTCCAGGTCCAACTTGAAAAGTTCCTGAAATCAAAAAGGAGGCTCTGGACACAAATGGTGTACATGGATGCCTTCAAAGTGAGGCCCAAACCACCAACTTAGGCAATACTTAGAAGGGGTAGAAGTGTGAATTCTGGGGCCCACCTCAAATGTGCTGGAACACTATCTCCTCACTGGGCCAAGCAGTCTTTCTGTGAATACATCCTCCAATGGAATCTGGGCACTTTATAAATGGAGAATTATAGAGGAGATGTACACTATCCTGCATGATTAATACTTCAGCCAGCTTTGACCTTACTATGTGCATGGCACCTAGTATTCTGTTGGTGGGGGTAGTAATAGAGGAGATTAGGTAGTGGCAAAAGGGGAGGTGGGCATGCCCTGTTAACTACAAGATCCCGGATATACCTGAAGTTCCCAAGTCCCTGAATGTGGACTTCTTGCAAGAACTCAAGCAGGTTTTCAATAGGATGGCCTAGACCTGAAGTCAGCCTGAGTTGTGGGATCCCCGTACCGCTTCTCTGCACCCATATGTAGATGTTCTCAGGGGTTTCTTCAAGAATTGAACAGCGTAAAAGGACACATCAACACCATAAAGGCTTTGCTATCATAATTTTATGTGATAACCCTTTTTGTGTTTCCCAAATGCAGCATGAACTTTTATAACTGCTCTCACCTTCATTTTCTAAGTACTCAGCCCAAGCTCACTCTACAGAGCCAGTTTCTCTCCTCCTCTTCATTTTGCTTTCTTGAATAAACTTTGACACTGCTTTTTGCTCATTTCATTAAATTCTTTCTGGGATGAGATAGAAGAACCTGCAATCCAAATCCAGCAGAGGAAGTGAGCAATCCAGACTCCAGTAACATTTATTGAGCCACTTTTTAGAAACAAACTACCCAATAACAGTAGGTTTATGTACAAAACATATCTCAATTCTTTCCTAATCATCTTCCTTTCCCCTTCCTACCCTCTCTCCATATATTAGAACTTTTCTCTTTTGTAAAAATTCTATCTCCCTTCTTTCCTATCATTATTATTAGTAGTAGTATTAGTATTTGTGTTGGTTTGGGGTGGCTTATTTTTGCAAGGGGAACAACATAATACAAGACACATACTTTATATGATTATTTATAAGTCACCCCAAGAACAGTATACAAAAGAGTGCAGGAAATCTGTCCACACACTAAGACCAAGGAATCCAGCTGAGGGCCTGGATCCCACAACAATGTCCTGCATGAGTTGAGCTGAATACCCAGAGCTCATAACAATGCCTCCATGAATCCAACTGGAGGCCCAGAACCCATGACAATGTCTCATGCAGACCTGTTTCATGGATCTGCTGGGAAGGCCCAAAGGTCAGTGGCGGAATCTACAAAGTCTGTGCCAGCAGGAAGAAGGATCTGTGCTAGTAGGATGAGGGATCTGCACTGGAGCCAGGAAGTGATGCTTAGAAGAACCACAACTCCCCCAAAAGGTACCACGGCCATCCTCGGCAACTGTGAGGTCCCGAGCTCCTCCGATGATCAGGATGGCTGAGTTCCCATCACGGAAACCAATGCAGCAAGCTTTTCCAAGAGTCGGGCAGTGCATCATCTTCCCCTCTGGAACCAGGAAGCTATGCTCAAGTGAGGACCAGAGCTCCCCAAAGTGAACCAAAGCCATTCTCAGTGCGAGTGATGTCCCGAGCTCCTCAGAGGGTGAAAACAGCCAAGTTCATCGGAAAGCCAGCTCCCCAAAATCTCTCTCAGCTCCCAACAGCCTTACTTCTTCTCCAGGTCTGCCTCTTATGCTGCTGGCAACAGTCCTCAGGTGGGCCTCCCACACCCAGCACCACACTTACTCAGTTCAGCTGGGGGTTATAAGCTGACCACCAGTTATCAGTCCACCACAGTATTAGTATTAGTATTTTATTCTGCTCTTAAATGTATTCATACTTTGGGTTTCTCATATGTGAAAAATTATGCACATGAGAAATTTAAGCTTGTATGCCTGATTTATTTCACTTAATATTATGATCTCAAGTTGCAACCATTTTCATAAAAATGATGCACATTCATAAGTTTTATACAAGAGTTGTATTCCCTTGTGTATAAATACCACAATTTCTTTATCCACGTACTTGTTGAAGGACATATAGGGTTCTTGCACCATTTAGCTATTAGATTTGTGCTGTTATAAATATAGGCATGCATGCAATATTACAATATGATATCTGTAACTCTTTTGGAAAGATAGCTAATAGTGGAAGAGCTGGGTACAATGAAATTTATAGTTTTAGTTTACTGAGAAATTTCCATACTCATTTCCATAGTGGCTGTACTAGATTACATTCCTACCATGAATGGAAAAGGCCCACCCTCATCCTGCAGCTTCACCAGCTTTTGTTAAGGGTTTATTTTTAATGCAATTTCAGTGGCATCTGTTATTATTTGATATTTTCATAATAGCTATTCTTTTGGGAAGATGGAATCATGATGTTTTAATTTGCATTTCTATAATAATCATAGACCGTTACACTTTGTCATATATTTTTTGGCAATTTGTTCTTCTACTGAGAAGTAAATATCATTTAAGCTGCCAATTTTTTGAAAGAACTTTTTATTTAGAAGGGTTTAATCTGTTTGCGTTCTTCATATATTCTAGATATTAGTCCTCTGATTGAGAAATAGCTGCAAAATGTTTTTCCCCATTCTGCAGGTTGTCAATTCACATTTTTAGCTACGTCAGTTTTTAACAGAAGCTTTTTAATTTGGTATAATCCCACTTATTGATTTTTGTGTTATGTTTATGTAGTGTTGATTTTGTTCAGAAAGTCCTTTCCGATGCTTACTTCTTCAAGTTTTAACTTTAAGAAGATTACATGTTTCTGTTTTAATATTTATACCTCTAATCCAGTTTGCTTTTAGTTAGTAGGTAGTTAGAGGTGTGAAACTAGCTTCAAACTTCTTCATATGTATACTCTGTTTCTCCAGCACCATATGTCCTGCATGTTTTTAGCTTTTTCATCAAAGATCTGATGACTTAATGTGCCTGATTTTTTTCTGTATTCTCTATTTTGTCTCACTGATGTGCTTTTGTGCAAGAACAATGCTGTTTTTATCTCGGTAGCTTTGTAATGTAATGCGAAATCCAGGACTGTGAAGCCTCCCCTTTATCCTAGTTGTCTACAACTGTGATATTTGGTTTTCTTTGAATTCCATGCAAATTATTGTTTTATTTATTCTAGAAGTCTTTGGTGGCATTTTTTGTATCTTGTTTGAAGAGGATCATGTCACCTGCTAATAATAATTTGACTTATTCCTTTCCTATTAATCTCTTTTATTTCTTTCTGCTGTATGATTACTCTGGCTGGTTTTTCCAGTATGACACTGAAAAAAGTAGTGACAGTGGACATTCTTTCTGTTTCCTGATTTCAGAGGGGAAGCTTTTATATTTTCTCAAAATAATATGATAATGGCAGTACTATTGTTATAAATGGATTCTATCAGATTGAGAAAAGCTATTTCTGTACATATTTTTTCAACATTTATTTTTATCATAAATGGATGTTGAACTTTGTTATAGGCTTTTTTTATATCTATTGAAATGATTATGTAATTTGTATTCTTGATTCTGTGTATGTGATGTATTATAGTTACAGTTACAGAAAATACAGTTGTGTACGTTGATCCCTGGGATGAAGCCTACTGAACATAATATATAATCTTTTTGATGATTTCCTGTATTTTATTTGCAGTTTGTTGAGAATTTTTCAATTTATGGTCATTAAAGGATTGGCTTATAGTTCCTTTTTTAATTTTAGTACTTATTTTGGTTTTGGAACTTGTTTAATTCCATCTTCCACGAATGACTTTGGGATACTCCTTCTCTTCCAATTCAATTTTGACTTTGCTGAGTATTGGCTTTGCACATTCCTTGAATTTCTTGGAGGACTCAGTGGTGAATCTATCAAGTCCTGAGTTTTTCTTAGTCATTAGGTTTTTTATTTTAATCACTGCTTCAATTTCACTGTTCATTATTGGAATGTTCAGAGTTTTAATGTCATCTTTATTTAGTTTTGGTAATTCATATGTATCTATCAATGTATCCATTTCTTGTGGATTCTTCAATTTTTGGAGTACATATTGTTAAGGTAGTTATAATAATCTCATGGATTTCAGTGGTTTCCTTTGTGATTTCACCTTTTTCATGCCTAATTGCATGGCTGTCTTTTCTCTCCTTTTTTGGTAAGACTTGCTAAAGTTTTGTCTATTTATTCTTTCAAAGCTTTTCAATTTGTTGATTTTTTTGTATTGCTTTTTAGTCTCAATTTCATTTATTTTTGCTCTGATTTTTTGAATTTCATTCCTTGTACTACCTTTGGATTTGGGTTGTTCTTGTTTTTGTAGGACCTTAAGGTACAGCATACATCAATTATTAGAGTAAGTTCAGTTTTTCTGATGTGGGGCCTCAGAGCTATGAACTTCCCCATTAGGACTACATTCATTGTGTCACAAGGGTCCTGGTATGTTTTACTGGCATTATTTTTGATGCTAGGAACTGTCAAATTTCTTCCTTGATTTTTCCTGGAACCCATAGAATATTCAAGTGTATAATATTTAATTTCCATATATTCTCATGATTCTGTGGTTTCATTTGTTTTTGGTTTCTATTGTACTCTTATCTGACAATACACATGGGATAGTTTCATTTGTTTTATTTTTCTTTAAGCATACTTTAAATTCTAGTATGTGGTCTATTTTCAAACTAATTCTATGTGCTGCTGACAAGAATGTGTATTCTGTTCTTGCTAGGTGGAATACACTGTAGCTATCTATTAAGCTGTTTAATTTGAAGATATAGTTCAGCTCTAAATTTTGTTGTCATTGTTACTGTTGTTTCATTATATAGTTGATTGGCCTACTTGTGATAAGGAGGTACAGAAGTTCCTCACTATAATTGTGATAATACTTACCTGATTTTTATGTCCAGTAGTATTTGCTTTATGAAATTGGATGCACAGTATTTGGTTCATATATATTTACAATTGTTATCTCTTCATATTGAGTTGTTTCCCTAACCAATATTTAGTGACCTTTTGCTGGTGCACTCAGGTGGCCCAAGGGAGATTATCTAGGGTGAGGTCCCAAGGTTAAAAACTCATACGTACAAGACATCAGCAACAACAGCAGGCAGCATGGAACAGAACAGAGCAGAAGAGCTACCTGTATCTTTATTATATATTTTTATATGTGTTGTTATCACTTATTTACATTCTTACATGCTGACCTCATTGGTGGATACATAGTTGTCAACTGTTATGTCATGGTTATATAATCATGTCCCTATGTGCACCTGTTCTAACAATGGGGTCACATCTTCAGGGCTGTCTAGAAGTGTCTTTATTTGCCCTGAGCTTTGACTTTGTCTGAAAAGTTCCCCGCACCTTCTTTGCCTCAAATCAGTTTTGATTTTAAGTCCATTGTATTGAAAGTAAGATACTCTTACTTGTTTGGGAGTTCCTGTTCCATGGAATTTTGTTTTCTGTCCTGATATTTTAGTCTGTGAATTTCTGCTTCTGTCTTTGATGTTTTGTGCTTGTGACTATAGCATGTCATAGAGAAGTTTCTTTCTAATAATGTTTGTGTAAATTTCTCTATGTCTCATTTATCATTATGTTAAATCTTTCTTAATACTTGGAAACTTTTATTATTTCTGTAGGCAGATTTTTTAGGCTATTCAAGATGATTTTTTTCTGCAATTTTAGTTTATCTTCTCTCACACTGTCTAGCAGTTGTTGCATCTATTTTCAATGTCCTCTTGTTTTTCAGAAATCTCTGAGCAGTGGCCACCTACATCAACCCTGCTTTTTAGTTCTTGCCTTTTGTCCTCACAGCGGTCACTTCTGCTGCCCATACTTTCAGCAGAAATTCTTGCCTTCAGAATTTCTGTTCAGCACATTTTCATGTAACCCAACTGTTTACTAAATTAATCAGTCAAGTTTTATGCCACTTTCTTTAGCACAGCTATCATTTTATTCGTATTTTCTGTGAGCCTACTGGTCATTTTGTTTACTAACTCCCTTATCTGTTTATTATTTCTTCTTTGAGCTTGTCAACCATTTTATCAAACTGTGAAATTTTGTTTTTATCTCATCTTTCATTTTATATAATTCATCTTTGTCTTTTGATTTTCTCTCCAACAATGCCAAATGTGTCAACTTTTTGGGAGTTGGGAGGTTCTGGAGGCATTTTGTTTTCTCATGCTTCTATTGTGTGTGTATACATATGTACATACCGAATGTTGCAGGTCAATTATAGTGGGAAGAGTGTTGGTAACATGGCAACCTCTTTAGTTAGTCTTTGCTTTTCAGGGATACATAGTGGCTGTGGCTAATTACAAGCCTTTACTTTGCTTCCAAACTCTCAAAAGAAACAATGTTTATATTGTTTGATCAATCTTACATGCCTTTGTCTGGTAATCTGAGCAACTACTTTGAAGATAGCAATATGCAATATAATAACCATTGCTAATTTCCTATCATGTTGTTTTGAAATTCTGTGTCATTTTTATTGCTTTTTATTATCTTTAAAACAAAATGCAACGGTCTCTATTGTTTTGGGAATAGTGGGATTGCAGTGTAATTGGTCCAGCACCTATTCTCTGGATTTGAACTACAGTATTGTTGATGACACAAGTACAAATCAGACATTGTAATAGAGTAAAAACTCATTAATTGTAAGTATTCAACCCTGAAAAAAGCAACACAACCAGCAATAACAATAGATTCAAAGACAAATTGGATATTGACTTACTGTGTGAACCAATAAACATTACCAATGTACTACCCTTAACAAGAAAAAAGAAATCTAGAATTATAATATAGACCCAAAGATAAACTAAATATTGACATATGGTAAATATCTCCTAACTGCAACAACTACACCCTCATTAATAATAGAAAAGATTTCAACAATGATAGCTTAGAGTCAACTAAATATAAAGGTTAAAAACAATATTACAGAGTTGTAAAGATGGAAGAGTTAGAGAGGGGAAAATTAAAATGTAAAAGTTAAAAATAAAGAGAAGGAAGATGAGAAGGAGGAAAGAAAAGTGAAATAAAGTATCCTAGTAAGAAGTGAAATAAAATTAATAGAATTATAAAAAATAAGATAAAGGAAAGAATGACAAGAAGAAGAAAAAGCAGAGAACAAAATAAAGGAAAAGAAAGGAAGATAAAAGAGAAAACAAACAACTCCAACAACCCCCAAAAATGAAGAAAAAGAGAGAGAAGTAAAGATGCTCCATCTTTTGGAATAAGTGGTTTCTTTTTTGGGATCTGCACCACTAGAATCTGCCGGATATGGGGAGGAATAAGGAGTCACTACTAAAACCTGTTTGCTTCTCTGTGTGAGTGTTTACACCTGTCCTGCCTTTCCTGCTGGACAGTTTTAATCAATGCTTTCCACCCTAGGGCTGTATTCAGTTCAGCTTCCTGTCCTTCTCCATTCCCCGAGTCACAGCTTTTTCCACCTGTCTTCACAACCTATGGGTTTGTGAGATACCTCCCTGCTTCACAGGCCCCTTTCTGTTCACCTCCATGACTATGAATACTGTCCTCTTATTTCCTCTTAGTATGGTTTTACTATCTGGAAATTGGCAATAGCAGTCACCAAGAGAACTTTCTGATGGAGAAATAGGAGGAAAACTCCTCTTGGCATGCATGAGTTGCTCTTAGATCACCAAAACTGGGAGTGCCATTGGATGGGATTATGAGAATGGAAGTCTAGCAAGCTTTGAGACAGCAGATATGCACTGAACTGTCAGATGTATGAGTCTCACAGGAGCTGAGAAAGGAAGCCCCTCCAGGTGGCTGCTTTACACCGAAAGTGACCAGCCCTTCCACCCTAAAGAGGATGATACATCTTCTAAAATTCGATGATGGGGAGTTTTTCTAACTTGTCAACTGCATTCCCTGAAAAGTAGCATGGAGGGCCATGCAGCAGATTGCAAGAGTAAAAGTCTGTCTGTCAAATGCTAAGGAACTGGAATGAACAGTTTCTTTACTTGTTCTATCAGGAGTTTGTTCAACATTTTACAGTAGACTCTTGGATTCATTTGAATGGAACTCTCTTTATAGACACTATGATAATTCTAAATGTTTTGAAATCTTCTATCAAAACTACTGTTTTAAATACTCCCAAGACAAGAAAAAACAGATATAAAGATATAAGAAGCTTAACTGCTGACATGTTTGTAGATATGTATTTAGAGTGTTGTGAATATTTAATGTTTACATGCTCATTGTAAAGAATACTAATTCAAAGAAGTTAGTGACTAGTATTTATTTGTTAGTACAGAAGATAAACGCTATTTACCTTCCTTATTTTAGGGAAAACATACCACATTGTCAAAACAGATTTTTTTTTTCTAGAGATAAGCATAAGGATAGTTTGGAAGCTCCTCTTAAATCAATCTGACATCCAGGAATCTTAACAGAGTTCATAATCAGATGTGTTCCCTGCCACTCTTTCTAATGATGTCCAACATGCCATTCTTTCTATCTTCTTCTCTCTATTATTTTTTATAGCACTTACCAAAATCTGACATTTTCAATTTTTATTGCTCAATGTCTAAGATCTATGAAACAAGAAATCTGTGTTTTTGTTCATAATCTCTTTTTCCAGCACTTACAGTCATACCTGATGCAATAGCTGCTGAATAAATGTTTATTGAATAAATTAATGAGTTGGTCTCCTTGATAGTTTCATATACATTATTAGTATTCATCAATACCTTTTTTATTTCTGTTGGCATATATTTGAAGTACATGATGATTTATATTGCTTATGAGGAGTGGGTGCATATACATACATCTTCCTTCTTTCTCTTCCATTTTTCCCTCCCCACTCATTTCATTTCTTAGTCTCCTCTTTTGCAAAAGATCAATCTCCCTGTTTCCTATTATGTATCTTCTATTTTTGTGTTTATATTTGGGATTTTTCATATCAGAGAAATCATAAGATACTGAAACTGTATGTCTGATTTACTTCATTTATCATAATCTCCAGGTGCATCCATGTTAAATATATAGTTTTCAATTGCAAATAGGCATAATGCAACTTCAGTTCTCTATTTTGAACATCTGTGACTCAAGATATTCTACATTTTGAGAAATTTTCTATCATCCTGATGCTATGCAAATTTCACATTTCCTTCTTTGATAACTCAGTACCATCACCCATTTTCTTTTTTATTGGAAGTACTGGAAGACAGCAGCCTCAGGCTTGGCCCTTGTTGCTAAATCGTCTTTGTCTTTTAATATTCAGTATTTGAACACAGAAAATAAGGTATGTGATTTCATATGAAAATAAATAGATGGGCAATTGTTTGACTTTCTGCAGTCAATCTTAATCTGGAATAATAACAAGAATGTCAGCAGTGCACACATTGTGAAAGGAATTGGGGAGGAACGATGGAGAAATAGTGACATCCATTTACTTTACAGACTCTCTGTCGTGATGGTCAAGGGTGACCAAACACAGGAAAGCAATGACAGGAGTGCACACCAGGCCTGGCTGAGAGGCAAGGGCTCCAAAAGAGGGAATCGAGCAAAGAACAACTTACAGTGACCCCAGGTGCGCATAAATCACAGGCTCATCCAGAAACACAGACACATGGTGTTTTTGGAAAAGTAGCCAAAAGTGATCACAGTTAAGGAAATCAAGAGATAGCAAATCATCAGGTTTCAGACTTACCAATGTCCAGGACAAGGAAACTAAAACTATTTAATATGAAAAATTTAGGAAACAATAAAGACATGAGCTTTCAAATTTTATGCCAAGAAAGGAATAGAACACTAACGTTCATTTCTTTTTACTATGGGCTATGTAAAGTTTTGCACTTATCTTCTTCCTGGGTTTATTTTCCTCATTGTGAGTTCTCATTAGTTTATTCAGATCAGAATGAGAGGAATAGAAGAATAAGAGAGATACTGTAGGGCCACTGTTTATAAGCTGGTACTCAACTAAAAACAAAATCACAGAATTTGTTGACATGTCAGGCCAGTATGTTCTGGGGTCAGAGACTGGACCTCTTTATCTGGAGTATGTAATTCAGTGCCTGAAGCTACCATTTCTATGGACAAGATGCTGTCTTAAATATTATGCAAACCTCTGAATGGCAGAGACCTTCCCAGTCATTTTTCTTGGACAAAATCTTGTACTTGAGTGCCACGTGGAGAAGATATAAACCTGAACTGTCCCCTCACTGCCAATATACCAACAGGGTTTCCACAGTGTAAACACACATCACTGGGGATTACAGTCGTTTGCTTGTCACAGCCCTGTCAGACGGGCTTTCATTCACAAATTGCATATTCTTATGGAAATCTTCATACACCCTTCTCTTGCACAGATCCTTCAATTAAATTTAAATACTGTTTTAATTGGCAGCTGCCTCCAAGGCAGCAAGCTTGACTAACAATATTTATTCTCAGTTTCATCTGACTTGAGAATCCTCAGTTGTCTGAAAAAGAAACAATTCAATGTGATATTACATCCATTTATTCCCAAACAAATTGCAATCACACTTCATTGATGGTGCTGAATAAAGTAGATTAAGACAAGAAAAGTTTGCACAATGTCCAAAATCTTGTGACGCTCCTGTATGCTTCTTCTCGAGCATGAGGCACTCATCTGTGGAGCATATGGGGAACTCAATACAAATCAACAGCTGAAGAAACTGCCAATCACAATTTATTTCTGCTTGGAGTTTTAAACATTTTTCATGCAAATAGAAATGCATTTTCATCAAAACTTTTATTAGTTCATAATATTTGTAAATAACAATTCAGTAAATTGACAATCTAGAATACTTAAGAAATTAATACTTTAGACTTTTAGTAAAATAGAATTTCAAAGAATTTTGTAGATATTTTATAAACATTTTTTAAAAGTAAAGAGATAAGTGAGAGTACAGTGTTCTGTACTAAATATTTTATTAGGCCTAGATATTAAATGTTGACTTCGGTGCTCTTTATTATGTAATCTTCCCCCCCCCTTTTCTAATATCCACTCCCATTAATATTCAAGCTAATAATGAAATATATTACCTTGGATATAAGACCTAAGCTGGGATTCTGTATTATTAGTGAAGACAATATTAGATTCCAATGATGATTTTGGGTGGTCATATTTATGTGAATATTAAACTTCAGTATTAATACTATAAGATAATTTAAACCTGTGGGGAGGGGAAGCAGATTACTTCATAATTGTGATGATCAAGCATTCATTCAATTCAGAATAATGATGAATCACAAGTTTGTGGTTTTTGGCAAAATAAATTTCAGAGGGATTAATTATGTCAATAAACTGGAATAAATCATGAAATACTAGAATATAAGGTATATTGTAAAAAAATCCAAGATAAATGATTTTTGTAAGCATGAAACAAATTAGGAATCTTTTTAAAAAGACATTTTCAGATGAGATCAGGTACAGTCAGGGTGATATGGCTGTAGACTAAAAGACATTTTCAAAGATAAATAAATATCAGTCACTGAAATATCACAGTTTTCTGCATGATGAAATATTACTACAGATACACTTTTAAAAAAGAAGATAGCGAGGGAAATGACTTGTAGCAAATACGACACATACAGTTTTATATTCCTAAAAACTAATAATGATTATTTTATAAAGAAATAAACCAATAAGAAAAATGACCAAAAGAAATTCTACAATCCTCTAAAAACAAATGATTTTAATCAATATGTAAGGATATCAACTTCATTCATAAAAAGAAAGACAATAAGATGTCATTTTCACAAAGTTATTGACAAAGCCAAAGAGTTTGATAATTGCTGGCTAAGTGTAAGGATAAAGGCTTTTCAAATGTATTGGGTTAATATATAAGGGATATAAACACACACACACACACACACTAATAGGAACATAATATACAGTGGATTTAGAAATATCAGTGCTTATTTCTTACTCACATCACTGTCCACTTTTTGTAGAATCGTAGTGCAGCTGTCTCCAGGAGGTCTTTCAGTTATCCAGTTTGGTGCCACCTAATACATCCTCCATCCCCCTGAGGTGGCACCTTCTGCGTCAAAGAGAACTCCCCATGCTATTTATCTGCATTCTCCTGGAAGGCCTTTTAAAGAAAGTAAATCCCAAGACTAGTAATTCCCTCTGTATCTCTGCTCAGAACTTTCCACCTTCTGTGCCTGGTAAATGGGCTGAACCAGACATTAGAGAACCCCAAGTTAACGTCAGAAAAAGCAGCACTGAAAATATCTGATGAGAATTCTCTTGGCCTGGGACTGTGGCCAGCTGAAACCTGAGAGGAGGGTCCCTCCTGGTGCCTGGAACTTGAACCGTAGCCCTCTGACAGTGGCATGCTCAGTGAGCAGCCCTGGAGAACAGATACCATCTACTGTGTGTGAGTCTGGAAGAAAAGGTAAAGAAAAAAATGCTATCAAAGAACAGAAATGTCACAAAGGCCCACAAAGACGTGGAGTAGAGAAAGATGGCACCAACATAAACAGACCAAAAACTTCAGAATAGATGAAGCATCAAGAATAAGCTCCATGAGGGGTTGGGGATTTAGCTCAGCGGCAAAAGCGCCTGCCTGGCAAGCGCAAGGTCGTGAGTTCGGTTCCTGGTACCGAAAAAAAAAACCAAAAAAAAAAAAAAAAAAAAAGAATAAGCTCCATGAAAGATTTCCTTGAAATAATTGTTTGGTAAATATAAAATGTTATTAAAATACATATTATGTGTATTGTGTGTCTGTCTGGATAAGATAATTTCATAAATATTATCTTAATCAATTTAGAAAGGAATAGCTTTTAAAGTCATGATTCAATAAAGCTAGAGATAGTTACTAGATTTTTCCAAATACCATGATAATTGTAAATTTGAGACCCATTTTCTAATAAGTTCTAGAGAGAAGAATAAAAAAAAATTGGAATGATAAAACATCCAGAAAATGTAAAATTATAACAAGTAAAACAAGCAAGAGAGCAATGAGAAATTAAAGAACAAAACAATAACCATTACAAATAGAAGAAATATATATATATCATTTATCTAGTACATACAACAGATACATCTTCTCATATAGGATTTTGAACTGAGAAATGAACCTAAAAGCTGTTTCTTTGGAGAGACTATTAAAACGGATAAATAATTTTGGGGGGTTTAAAATTAAGAAAAGAGAAAAAAATACATGACTGAGAATGAGGAAAGTTACCCAGACAGAGTTTTAGAAAAAAAATAAAAAGAGCAACAGGTTACATTATCCAAGATCTCATTTAAAAATATAATATTGATTCCACAATATCACCAAGTGGATCACTGAAAAATCACAAAGATTCAGACTATCAAATCAAGAGACAGGAAACTACCAATTTAACAAATGTTGCAGCTCATCCATGGTTATGAATGTGGAAGTGAGAAGTAGCTAAGGAAGCAGGGTCTGGGATCCAGCTCGCCTCCCCTTCCTGTCTCCCACAGCACACACCTGAGGTCTGGAAGGGTGCTGTGCACTTCCCAGTACTGATAGGGAAGACAGCTTTGCAGTCCTACAAGCTTTCTACACTCAATTATGTAACATTTGCGAGTTTTATACTATTTTCCAAGGACTCATGCCTCAGCAACCAACAGGATGCATCTTTGTTTATTATAAATAATCCTAGACAACCAGTTATATCCTGCGTTCAGCATTTCATGGATGTGACTCTCTTGCTAGTAAGAATTGTTAGCTTGCTGTTAAAAGCCACTATTACGCATTGTTTCCAAGGAGATCAGATACAACCTTTTTCATTTCCTGGGGGCTTCCCACTGAAAAGGAAGAGAATGAATTGCAGAATTGCTGGGCAATTCTTTCCATCTCAGAGGAACATATTCAAATATCCTTCTTGTCTCATAATATCTCCTAAAGATTTTTTCTTATGATTCATATGGCATTTGATTTTCATATCTCTTTATTTTAATTGAATCCAGAACAGTATTTTGTATTTCTGTCATTTATGATACCAACAGGATTTTTAAAAGGTCCAAGTCATTAGTCCTACAGAAACTCCCACATGACATTTCCAATCTTTTACTTTTTCCCTCATTTTCAAAACAAAGTAAAATATTGTTGTGAAGCATGGTACATCTGTGGTAAGTACCACATACATTTTACTTTTGTATTCCTCAGTGATTTAATTTTTGACTACTACTGTTATTAGGGTACACAGCAAATGATTCTGCTTTGTCTGGTTGCATTGTCAACATTATTCATTCATCCCACTATAATGGAATATTATTGTATTAATATAGCACAAGAAAAACTTAAAGAACATGACTTTTACACATATCTAAAAGTCTTATCAAAAGCAGGATTACTTACATTAACGGTTTTTCTTTGACAAAGAAATTTTCTTGTTCCTGTGGCTCTAAACACAGTTTTGACAAATCTATAGGAAAATGAAAGCAGCCATGTCGGTGAGCCCAGCATTCAGTATTCAAAGTCTGATTGGCATCCTTGAATTCTTTTCAATACAATAAGTGGTTCTCCATGCTTCTTATCTATGTAGTTTCTTTGCTCTAAAATTGTATCAAGATTTTTGCAACCTTCAGGTGGACATAGCATTGATTTTGTGAGAATTTTACAGGCTTAGGGGTTTTATGAATTGCTGTTTTACCATATTATCATTTACGAAACTCTCAGTTAATTTTCTTGATGATGTTTATATTTCATTATCCTTCTAGATTTAAATACCATTTTTTGCATGTTGATTGAAATTTCATTGCATATTACTGAGCTGAATAGGAGTTCCAGGGCTTTCTGTCCGTTTTTCAGAGAGCCTTTCAGCAAAGAGCATTGTTGTGTCTTCTTATGACTATAATTTTTATTCAATCTATTGTCTTTGTACATAATGCCAGTTGACATTAGTTTAATATTTCATATTTTTATACTAATAATAAGTTTTCAACTGAAAATGTTCTGTATCTCACACCTGTACTTTGAGAGGAAATTTTACTCTAATACTGATCTAATACTAATTTCATAGGTGTGTGGCCATTTTCTCAATATGAGACCCAAAGCTGACAGTACTTGATGACACATATGTCAGATTATCATTTCCTAATAAACTAAAGATGTCATGTGCTATATTGATGTTGTCTATACACATACATAAAAGAAACGTAAGTCTTCAGATGATAGTTAATTCCAATAATAATAATTGCTTTCTTAATCAGTAGTAAATTTGTATAGTTGGATTATGTGCTGGGTATTTTTTCTTTTGAAATTCAGTATTTAGACAAATATAGTAACAAGTTGTAGAAAATTAGATTCTGAGAGTGTAGGGGAAAAGGATACCTATTAGTTAAGGTTGCTGTGTGAAAATGTTTTTTCGTTCACTTTTTGAGAAAGTATAGATGATAGACTATGAAAACATTTCTAGAAATAAGTGACATCTTGATATTTTCCACATTACTACAACCAGAAAATACTTGGCATGTGGGCAGATCTGGTGAGGAAGAGTGCTCCTGCGGAATGGTTAAAGGGTGATAAGGAACAAAAACAGCATTTAAAGAAATAAGAAAATCCCACATTTTCAGAATAATACACAGAATGAATGAATTACTACTAAGGATTAATTCATCCCACCAATTTTCAGATATGAGATTAAAGGAAAGACAAATAATTGCTCTTAGAACTCCTGGCATTATTGTAGCAGAGTGCACAATTTAAAATAATAGCTAAAATTCTCAAGATTGTATACAGGGATATCTATCCTTTAGGGATGAAATTATAACATTATATTGGATTGTTTTGTCTTCATTTATTACAGTAAATTTTAATTTTTCTAGAATGTACTCATAAAAACACATTCTAGTATCTAAAACCTAGGAGCTAACATGAAACTTTACTAAAGAAAGGATTTACAGAAGACTTATTTTATGCGTATTAATACCTGCCTCATTTATAATTCTTTCTTTTTGAATGCAGTGGTCACAAGGTCAAGGTCATCGCAATATGTTATAGATATTATTTTTTCATCAGTACTACCTGAATTGAATCTAATTTTCTACATTTAGGGATCTAGTATTTCATCAAAAAGCATCATGAATCAGATTCCAGTTCAGACTTTCAGCTATGTGATTTGTGATAGGCTCATTAATTTGTCATATTAATTCTTTCTTCGATGATGTAAGATTATATGTGGTGACTCTACATAGTTAAGTGAGAGACTTCACTAGAGTAGAAATTATTACAAAGATTGGTAAAGGCTTAGAATACCCAGAATAGGCTCCTGAGTTTTACCGATAGTTTTCTTTGAGAAGTTAATGCATAAAATAACAAATGAAGTCAGTTTCTAACTTTGCAGTTAAAATATGTTAAGATTTTTTTTCCCCATTTCATTGCTGTGTGCATAAAGTAAAGCACCATATGGTTCCAACTCTCCAGAGTTAGATCATGGGTAAAAAAAATATTTAACTTAAATTATTTATTGTCATTCTTGTTTCCCCTTAAGCATAAAGTTATCTCTTTTTTTTGGTCCAGGTTGCCAGGAGACTTAAAACCCACAGTATATTTGCATATATAATTTTATATTATTATTTTGTCATTTACATTTCTTGAAATATGTCTATTTAATAAATATGACAGATTTTTGCTTATATGTAATTCATATATTTTATTATTTCTTGCAACATTTATTCACCTTACTTTTGTTTAAAAACATTTATTTACTTGGATTAAAAAAGTGCTCATTATAAGGAAGGCTTTACAATCTGAAACTTCTGTTCTCTTCTTCTCCAAATAAAATTCCTTCAGTACTGTATCTGTAACCGAGTCTTTCGTAGGCAAGCTAAGAGATTAATCTTTGGTATGCAATCACAGTGTATATTTAATCCATTGAAAGTAGATATTGATCCTAATTTTAGCACCAATTGGCTTTTGCAGCAGAAATGAAAGTGATGGCTATAATGAATAGGAATTTATTTTATTTTATCACACGGTTCAGAGGCATGCAATTTGACCTCGTATATAAACATTCTGCTATCAAAGACCCAGGGCCCCAATCCAGAATTTGTCTGATTTTCCATCACTGCAGGAAGACTATAGTCTGCATCTGATGACTTCAGAGGAAGAAATTTGATGATACCTTATTTTTTTTCCCCTTGGGAAAGGTCATTTTCTCTGTGTAAAAACAGAGGGCCAGAGAGGTGTTTAACATAAATGAGCCACTATCAACATTTATTGACCCTTCAGAGGGTGATTGCTGGGAAATTTTTTCCTGGATGTTTTAGGGAACATTGGGACTGGTCTATGGACACTTCTGAGGAAATTATCCTTTGTCTTTCCCTGTCTGTTGGCCAGATGTCCTTACCTGTAACCTTGGCAGTCAGACGTTGAGGGTCAAGGTTTCCATGAGCAAGATAACCTGTATGAGTGTTCAGGGAGGAAATAACACTGCTCCTTGGATGTCACTTGTTCTTGATATGAGCAAGAAATAGACTTTATTGTTCATAAGCTGCTGAGACCAGTTTTCTTTTAAAGCAACAATCATACATTTTGCTGCAATAATGTGGTGTCAGCAGAGATAGGTAGAATATGAACTACTCAAACCCTATTACTGTTTGTTTTTCACAGAGGGAAATATTATTCAAAATACAAAGCATACAGCAAGCGAGGTGTGGTAACACATGCCTCTGATCCTAACAATCTGCAGGGCTCAGACACGAGGAACACAATTGAAAGCTCAGCTTGAGTAATTTAGCAACTTAAGAAGATCCAGTTTTAAAGTAAAAATAAAAAGGGACTGGGGGTGTAGATGAGGGTGTAGATCCTGGTTTCAGTTCTTGCTACCATCACATGCCACCCCCTTTTAAAGAAAACTAAAGCAAATTCAACTAAGGAGTTAGAACAAACATTATTATAATCTATATTAGCTCAAAACAAAATAAAACAGTTATCCAAACAGAAGTAGAAAATGTTCATAATCAAAAACTATTTTTAAAAAGTTTAATTTTTCTAATAATGTTAATATGCAAGGTCAAATTATATAGTATCTAATTTCCAGGACAAGTATATTTGCTGCATTCTTACTTTGCATTTCCGTAAGGTGAAAAAAACAGGTTGATGCCAACTAGTTTCTTGAATATTTGTATTGCTTTCGTACCAGAGTTCTCACCTTCATTCTTCTTATATGAATCAATCAAGACACAATACCTGACACAATTTGGAAGAAGAAAGGATTAATTTGGCTCTTAAATTTGAGAGAATTTAGTCCAGGGCCGTCTGGTGCCAAGGCAGGCCTTCAGAACAGGAATGGGTGGCAGAGCAAAGCTGCTTAGCCCATGACGGCTCAGGAGCAGAGAAGAGGCACAGTTCAGGCCACGCCTGATGAGTCAGCAGAGCACACCCAGGAACATGCCCTTTGGGTATGCTAGGTGTTTTTAATTCAGTGAAGTTCACATATCAAGATTAGCAGTTGCACTGCTCAAATCAGTTGTCGATCACAGCGCCTTCCCTCTCGGGCTGATTTGGAGGTTTGTAAGTCCAATGTTGGGTCAATCTTCCTCCTTTGACCATGTCTTTTTCTTTTCTTTTCCATTTCTTTGATAGGAAACCAATGAAGAGTAAAGGGCTTCTGGGATGTGGGAAAAGAGAAGGGAAAG